>NC_025699.1:10953540-10956327 GCF_000633955.1 Camelina sativa | reverse complement strand
ACCGGAGCTACTCCCGGAACCAACCAAGACTCCCACTCGATTGACGACGAACCGGAGCTGCTCCCGGAACCAACCATCATCTCACTCGATCCACCGTCGCGAGCACCGACTCCTTTTTCTACTACTGAGGTACTCCAACATTTCCTTTGTATATACCATATCATCCTTGCATTTGTTTCTATTATGATTCTCAAATCCTACTTCAAATTTTTCTTACACAGAGGACTGTGTAATTTAAGTTTGGGGGAGGGTTTGAGATGATGTATCTAATGTTGTCTTCTGTGACTTTTATTTCAAATTTTTGCATCATATCATGTTTGAGTCTGCATTCATCTATTTGCATAGAAAAGCCATAAAAATTTGAAAAATTTCGAAAATTTCCACAAAAACAGAGTATTCATGTAGTTTGCATTTGCATATTATAATTGAGTCTAGTGTTGTTCATTTAGGAATGTTGCATTTAGCATAAGGGTTGATGATGATTGTAACCTTGTTAACATGTTGAANCTTGTGGGCTCGAAAGTCATAGTGTATACCGACCATGCTGCTCTGAGACACATCTACTCGAAGAAGGATACCAAACCGAGATTGTTGAGATGGATCCTGCTTCTTCATGAGTTTGACATGGAGATAGTTGACAAGAAAGGAATAGAAAATGGAGTTGCAGACCACTTGTCAAGGATGAGGATTGAAGATGTTGTTCCAATAGATGACTCAATGCCTGAGGAACAACTTCTGGTCGCCCAGGTTTGTGAGCGGATGCATGACACCGGGGTTGAGAACCTAAAAATCAACTGTATGGCGATCACTTCGGATATTGCACCATGGTATGCTGATTTCGTGAATTACAAGGTCTGTGGAGAAGTTCCTGATGACCTGGAATCCTTACAGGAAGAAGAAGTTTTTCAGAGAGGTCAACCACTACTTCTGGGATGAACCCTATCTGTACAAGAGAGGTTCTGACGGTCTGTTCAGAAGATGCATAGCAGAAGGGGAAGTACAGGGAGTGCGTGAGCACTGTCACGGCTCCACNCTCCACGTTCAAGACAGCTCAGAAGGTTCTTCAAGCAGGTCTCTGGTGGCCAACCTTGTTCAAGGACGCTTATAGTTTCATCACCAAGTGTGATGCTTGTCAGAGGATGGGCAACATCACAAGGAGGAACGAGATGCCTCAGAATCCGATCCTGGAAGTAGAAATATTTGATGTTTGGGGTATAGACTTCATGGGTCCTTTTAACCCTCCATCAAATGGCAATGTCTATATTCTGGTGGCAGTTGATTATGTTTCTAAGTGGGTTGAAGCCATTGCCAGTCCTACCAACGATCACAAGGTTGTTCAGAAGCTGTTCAAAAGTATAATTTTTCCAAGGTATGGGATACCCAGAGCAGTGATCAGTGATGGTGGAACTCACTTCGTCAACAAGGTGTTTGAGAGTATGCTGAGAAAGTATGGGGTCAAGCACAAGGTGTCTACTGCGTATCACCCTCAGACCAGCGGACAGGTTGAAGTCTCAAATAAGCAAATCAAGGGTATACTGTCAAGGATTGTTGGAGTTTCAAAGAAAGACTGGTCTGTCAAGTTAGACGAGACTCTCTGGGCGTACAGAACAGCATTCAAAACGCCAATAGGCAGAACACCATTTTAGTTGATATATGGTAAAGCATGTCATCTCCTTGTGGAGGTTGAGTATAAGGCGCTTTGGGCTATCAAGTTGTTGAACTTGGACATTGATACGGCTCAGGCTAAGAGGTCTCTGGACATCCACGAGTTGGAAGAAATCAGACTTGATGCCTATGAGAGCTCAAAGATTTACAAAGAAAGAACCAAGAATTTTCATGATAAGAAAATTGTTGTCAAGGAGCTCAAGGCTGGAGATCAGGTTTTGCTTTTCAACTCCAAACTTAAGTTATTTCCTGGAAAGCTTAAGTCTAGGTGGTCTGGACCTTTTGACGTCAAGAAAGTTCTGCCATTCGGAGCCATCACTCTTCTGAACAAGGATGGTAGTGAATTCACTGTAAATGGTCAGAGAGTCGAGAAATATTTAGCTGACCAAGTCCGACCAGAGGGGTCTTTTGTGCTCCTCTATGAACCCCCAAAAGCCTAAAAAGCTGAGAAGTCAAGCTAGGGACTTTAAACAAGCTCACTTGGGAGGACGTCCCAAAGGTATCTCTATAAATACAATTTAGGATCTTGTGTTTTTAATTTTTGTTTTTCGTTTTATGCTGTTCAGGAATCCACAGAAGGGAGTATGGCCAACTAAAGTGGAAAAAGAAAAAAATACAAATAGCAGAGTGTTGGGTTTTGCATACATGGAATGAAGCAATAGAAGAGGAGCTCTCGTGAAGCTCTTGTCGACGAGGAACCGGAGCTGCTCCCGGAACCAACCAAGACTCCCACTCGATCGACGACAAACCGGAGCTGCTCCCGGAACCAACCAAGACTCCCACTCGATTGACGACGAACCGGAGCTACTCCTGGAACCAACCAAGACTCCCACTCGATTGACGACGAACCGGAGCTGCTCCCGGAACCAACCATCATCTCACTCGATCCGCCGTCGCGAGCACCGACTCCTTTTTCTACTATTGAGGTACTCCAACATTTCCTTTGTATATACCATATCATCCTTGCATTTGTTTCTATTATGATTCTCAAATCCTACTTCAATTTTTTCTTACACAGAGGACTGTGTAATTTAAGTTTGGGGGAGGGTTTGAGATGATGTATCTAATGTTGTCTTCTGTGACTTTTATTTCAAATTTTTGCATCATATCATGTTTGAGTCT
>NC_025699.1:10951467-10952249 GCF_000633955.1 Camelina sativa | reverse complement strand
TGAATTCAATAGGATAGGATCAAGGCCCTTGTTATTAGTTCTTTGATGCATGTTGATTGAACTTGAAATGTAAGACTGAACCAGGTTTTGAATTCTCAAAATTGCATTCTAGTCTTGATTCAAGCTTGTTTTGAATTGACATCATTCCCTATCTACCTGAACCTAATCCTGACTTGAAATTATCATGTTATGCATTGAAGTTGAACTCATGGATACCACATACATACTTGGATTATTTTTCTTCGTTTTACCACCCTTGTTAATCCAAGTAGCTGATTCTCATATTTGGAACAGTTTCCCTCACCCTTAACCAACCCTTCTTTCAAGCCAATTGTATTTTTTGAGTGTGAGGCCTTTTCCGAGTTAAGCTTGTTAGAAAGTGTTAGGTTCTAGCCGACAAGAGTAGGATCCTGTGTAGTTCTAGTTCGCGCTATCCGGACTAGTAGGACTAGGTGAGAACTCGATTTTGGGTTTTGGGATTGGATTTGTTCTGAAAAGAGAAAGAAAAAAAATGGGTAAAGAGTCTTTAGGAGGGGGAATGTGTTTTCAAGGTTTACAAGTCTAGTAAAGGATGTTGGTTGTGCAATGTAAAAGAGTTATTGGTTATGGGCATAGAAAGAAAAGTTTAGACAAGGAAGAGAAAACAAAACGCTTAAGAAGTCTAGAATTCTAAGAAGAAAAGAAAGAGAACCATAGTGATAAAAAAAGTTTCCCATCCGCTAGATTGAAATGAAGTAACCTCCTCCTAAGGCTAAGTTAAAAGAATGAGAGAATGGGTTTTA
>NC_025699.1:10947009-10949124 GCF_000633955.1 Camelina sativa | reverse complement strand
TTTGTGATTCTGTGACTCGTTTCCGCTTTGTATTTTGACCATTCTAGGATTGTTAGAAAAACACTCTTTTTGAATTGGCTTAACTTGTGATTTCTTGAGTGCATCTTGAGTGATAGTAAAGTGTCCCAATTAGATTGACACCTTAAGTACTACAACTACATAAGGTTAATTGAACCTGCTAGGACGCACAAAAACCCTAGTATCAACATGCTTAGAACATACACCACATTGTGTGGTGAGAAGGAAATGCATCTTCTTTTGCCATCTTCGAAANGATTCATTTGTCATTCATTTTGTTCTGTTAACTCATTGCTTTGTATTGTTTTTAGTCTCTTTTGCATAACATGCATATCTAGGTAGTCTTTGCATTGGTCTTGCACTCATCTTGCATTTTGGAGTTGTTTCAGATGTTTTAGGAGGTGTCCAAACCATCAAATGCAAACAAGGATCAGGAAAGCAGTTAAGCGACTCGATTTACACTACCCAGCGACGCAAGCTTCCATGTCTTTGATCGAGTCGAGTGAAGATTTTACTTTGGGATTCAGCTTTCGACGTCTTCACCAAAGTTGTAGGAAATTGAGTTATATTTCCAATGCAGTTTATTTCAAACCAATCGGAGTTGTGGTTCATGAGTTATCTCCGTTTTAGTGGATGTCTGTACGTTCAGAAATCCGACTCGACCCGCACACAAAGGAGAGCTCCCACTCGATCGGATGTTAGCAGCGACTCGACCAAGACGTCCCAGGATGGCTCCTGAGCACCCTCAAGACGCAACTCGACCAAGACGTCCCAGGATGGCTCCCGAGCACCCTCAAGATGCAACTCGATCAGCAGCTCCTGAGCACCCTCACGTCGCGACTCGATCGACAGTTTCTGAGCACCCTCACGTCGCGACTCGATCGACAGTTTCTGAGCACCCTCACGTCGCGACTCGATCGACAGTTTCTGAGCACCCTCACGTCGCGACTCGATCGACAGTTTCTGAGCACCCTCACGTCGCGACTCGATCGACAGTTTCTGAGCACCCTCACGTCGCGACTCGATCGACAGTTTCTGAGCACCCTCACGTCGCGACTCGATCGACAGTTTCTGAGCACCCTCACGTCGCGACTCGATCGACAGTTTCTGAGCACCCTCACGTCGCGACTCGATCGACAGTTTCTGAGCACCCTCACGTCGCGACTCGATCGACAGTTTCTGAGCACCCTCACGTCACGATTCGATCGACAGTTTCTGAGCATCCTCAAGACACGACTCGATCAACACTCTCACGATGCGACTCTTTCGACGGTCTTAAACCGACGTCCTGGTTATGTCCCAAAGACACATCCGAGAAGGATTCCCGAACCGACGTTCTATATTGTCGTTTTATGTTTTAGAGATTTCCATGTTTTTCCTATAAATACGTTTTGTTAAGTTTTCACTCGGGACATCTTAGCTTTTATCTCATTTTTTTTTTCTTTCCCTTAAGGTTTACCCTAGCCACCTAAAACGCTTGACACTTTGTATCCCGATACCTTTGAATTTATTCAGTATTTTGATTCGGTTTCTTCTACAAACTTGTTCATCTCATTTTTACCTATCTAAAAATGCTTGTTTCAATGTTTTCTGAGTCTGTATCTTTGATGATGATTTTCAGATCTGAGTAGTGTGGTAGTTCTTGAGGATGGGATAGATTAGGTGGAGGATCTTAGGATGTAGAGTATTTAAGCTTTGATTGTATGATTCCCTTCTGGACTAGAGTTAGAAATACTAGTTTCTCTCTGATCAATTGGAACTAGGTTTTAGACATTTTTGCATCCAAAAGGTGTTCGATGAAATGTCTGACCAACTAGTGCCAGAGACTTATGTTCCTAGCCTAAGAGATTAGTTTTCTAGGATGTTTGTTGACGTGAATGAACTTGTTTTTTTATGCCATGCTTGATCGTGTTTCTCTAGCGAGAGCTAGGTTTGGAAGTGGTCGAGTTTGAGTAGCTTCTATCAAGAGATTGGATTAGCTAAGAAGTGATGTTCATTGTTTAGGGATGGTTTGCTTGTGGCATGTTAAATACTCTATAGACTAGGATACTCCACCGACATCAATTACTCCCATCCTTAGGACCTCTTTCTTTCTGA
>NC_025699.1:10940625-10944015 GCF_000633955.1 Camelina sativa | reverse complement strand
AACATGCATATCTAGGTAGTCTTTGCATTGGTCTTGCACTCATCTTGCATTTTGGAGTTGTTTCAGATGTTTTAGGAGGTGTCCAAACCATCAAATGCAAACAAGGATCAGGAAAGCAGTTAAGCGACTCGATTTACACTACCCAGCGACGCAAGCTTCCATGTCTTTGATCGAGTCGAGTGAAGATTTTACTTTGGGATTCAGCTTTCGACGTCTTCACCAAAGTTGTAGGAAATTGAGTTATATTTCCAATGCAGTTTATTTCAAACCAATCGGAGTTGTGGTTCATGAGTTATCTCCGTTTTAGTGGATGTCTGTACGTTCAGAAATCCGACTCGACCCGCACACAAAGGAGAGCTCCCACTCGATCGGATGTTAGCAGCGACTCGACCAAGACGTCCCAGGATGGCTCCTGAGCACCCTCAAGACGCAACTCGACCAAGACGTCCCAGGATGGCTCCCGAGCACCCTCAAGACGCGACTCGACCAAGACGTCCCAGGATGGCTCCTGAGCACCCTCACGTCGCGACTCGATCGACAGTTTCTGAGCACCCTCACGTCACGATTCGATCGACAGTTTCTGAGCATCCTCAAGACACGACTCGATCAACACTCTCACGATGCGACTCTTTCGACGGTCTTAAACCGACGTCCTGGTTATGTCCCAAAGACACATCCGAGAAGGATTCCCGAACCGACGTTCTATATTGTCGTTTTATGTTTTAGAGATTTCCATGTTTTTCCTATAAATACGTTTTGTTAAGTTTTCACTCGGGACATCTTAGCTTTTATCTCATTTTTTTTTTCTTTCCCTTAAGGTTTACCCTAGCCACCTAAAACGCTTGACACTTTGTATCCCGATACCTTTGAATTTATTCAGTATTTTGATTCGGTTTCTTCTACAAACTTGTTCATCTCATTTTTACCTATCTAAAAATGCTTGTTTCAATGTTTTCTGAGTCTGTATCTTTGATGATGATTTTCAGATCTGAGTAGTGTGGTAGTTCTTGAGGATGGGATAGATTAGGTGGAGGATCTTAGGATGTAGAGTATTTAAGCTTTGATTGTATGATTCCCTTCTGGACTAGAGTTAGAAATACTAGTTTCTCTCTGATCAATTGGAACTAGGTTTTAGACATTTTTGCATCCAAAAGGTGTTCGATGAAATGTCTGACCAACTAGTGCCAGAGACTTATGTTCCTAGCCTAAGAGATTAGTTTTCTAGGATGTTTGTTGACGTGAATGAACTTGTTTTTTTATGCCATGCTTGATCGTGTTTCTCTAGCGAGAGCTAGGTTTGGAAGTGGTCGAGTTTGAGTAGCTTCTATCAAGAGATTGGATTAGCTAAGAAGTGATGTTCATTGTTTAGGGATGGTTTGCTTGTGGCATGTTAAATACTCTGTAGACTAGGATACTCCACCGACATCAATTACTCCCATCCTTAGGACCTCTTTCTTTCTGACTTTTATTACATTCTTGGAACTGTTTCATTTGTTCATGCTTAGAATCATTTTCGGTTTCACTTATTCTTGTTCGGTTCTTGTCATACATTTTGTGATTCTGTGACTCGTTTCCGCTTTGTATTTTGACCATTCTAGGATTGTTAGAAAAACACTCTTTTTGAATTGGCTTAACTTGTGATTTCTTGAGTGCATCTTGAGTGATAGTAAAGTGTCCCAATTAGATTGACACCTTAAGTACTACAACTACATAAGGTTAATTGAACCTGCTAGGACGCACAAAAACCCTAGTATCAACATGCTTAGAACATACACCACATTGTGTGGTGAGAAGGAAATGCATCTTCTTTTGCCATCTTCGAAAGTTCACTCCCTCGAACTTATCCAACATGCCAAAATTTAAAGTCATCTCATGGACCGATGCACTCGTCATAGTTCACCAGAAAATACTCTTTAAGAATTTTGTAGAAACAGTGTAAGGTAAACTTGGATAATGATTGAAACGTGCACAAAAGCACTTTTCCTAAAGAGTATTTCGACCCTTCTCTCAAATCCAGGGTTACACGAAATCTCTTGTAGGATATGACAATCAAAGTTTTTTCTCTTGTTCTAAACTAAGATTCAAGAGAAACAAATATAAACTTTTGTTTTTTTTTATGTGTTTTTCACCAAAGTTTTTCTTAAATTTTGATTTTGTGAATCTGATTTTTTCCTTGTTTTTCATACTCTATTTTCTGTGCAGAGGAACAAAGATCTAAAGAGGTCAAAAGGTTTGAACGTAAGTTTGCAACCGTACGTATAAAACGTAACCATTCACTCAAACATTGCAATAATTAATGAAACTAGGGATAGGATTGTTATTATTATAGAAAATATAAAGAATATGAATGGGTTATGGTTAGAATAGTTCGGCAGTTAATTAAAGTTTTTTTTTGGGTTATATCTGCCAATTCTCCTATATATGGGTCGTCTTTTTCCCACAACTATAACAATAGACTACTTAGTGTTCCTTTTATTTTTAATTAGGATAGTACCCGCGTTATGCCGCGGGATTGTTTTTTATTTTGTTTTTATTTTAGTTAGTTTTTGGATAAATTTTGGATAGTGTTTATAATTAAAAATAATTATTATTATAGTTTTTGACAATGTTTATTAGTAATATTTTTATTTTAAACTTTTTTGTTGTAAATGAGGAAATGGCCAGAACAAGTCTTATCGTGATGAGTTCCGACTGAAGATGACTTTGGCTATACTCTTTTAACTTCGTCTCCATATGCGGGGTTGTTTTGGTTTTTTATTTTTTGTAGTTTTTAGATAATCTTTTTTTTTTATGTTGTTTAGAATCAAATATTATAGTTAATAATATTTGATTTTGTTTAATAGAACTTTTTTTTTGAATTTTTTTCCGCCTTATTGTGTTTGCCGATCTAAGGTCTAAGCCATGTAAACTTCCTGAATCAATACATACAATATAGTGACTTGTGGCATGTATAAGACAGAGATTTAGGTAGAAAAAATGAGAAATCAATTCAATTAAAGTAGGAGAGATTCAAAGGTACAGATGTCAACAGAATGCAATTGTCAAGCTCCAAAACCTGCAATAGATTATGTGGATGTGGTCAACTCAACTGAAATTATGGTATTCGTTTAAAGATTATAGAACAATATGCTTTTGGGTGTGGTCCACACCGTGTGGAAAACAAAAGAAAATAGTTAAAGGTTGTAGAACGATCATTGACCTCTAGCAATCCAAGTCATAGACGCAGATGTTATATCAACAATGGAAAATGTGCTGACTTCAAAGAACAAAAGGGCAATCAAGTCAAGAAAAAAATAGAGAATGAGACAACAAAAAGGAAGGGAGCGAAGAAAATACAGGACCAACCTAAAGAGATATATATTCGGCAGTATGAACTATGAAGCATTAAAA
>NC_025699.1:10938020-10939065 GCF_000633955.1 Camelina sativa | reverse complement strand
TTCAATGAAAAAGTCAGAACTTTATTTTCAACCAGTTTATATCAAGTTCCACTTTTTAAAAGGTTTACTCTCGAAGGAAAAAGGAGTTAGAGAGAGAACTCACGGAAGCCCAGAGTACACTTTGGCACGCTTGTGATGCGAATCATGATCAGCTTCCTCCATCGTACTATCCTTAGCAGCAGCAGCCGCGACATTGCTATTTTCTCCTTGAACTAACTGATGCAACCCAATCTCAGAGGTCCATAAGCATTCCAATTCAGCCCCAGCGGCTTCACCTTCCTCCTCCCTCGCCAGCATCTTCGCACACAGCCTCCAACGTGGGACTCTGGGTTCCCTCTCGTTTTCACCAAAATTCAGAAAATCGCCATCGCCTTGATTGTTCTCCATGGCTGTTGTTAAAAGAAGATTGTTTTCCACTTTCACGATTAATAAGTAGAATGATGACATGTAAAGATTAGAGCTGATCTGTATTATTGTTATAATTTAATTAGTTGTTTATTTTTACTGATGTGTCGGCTTCTGGTTCAAACCAGAAGCTGATATGTCAACTGAAGAAAAACACCCTAATATTTTTATAGTATTGATAACCGTTTAATAACACTTAAATCTCTAACAGAGTTTAATTAAAGCAAATAAAAAAAGTAGATAAAGATTTGAAAAAAGTAGACTTTAGTTATCAGTTTCTATGAGCTCGTTGTCAGGTCAATTTGATTTGGCATCTCAAGATTAGGTTTGGTCGGGAGTTTGACTATGTTCATTCATGCACGTCAGTCAATACTCAGTAATTGTATAACTTTTTGGGGAAATAATACATACTATCGCTAGGTATAGTTTTATATTGAAGGATCATTTGTTACAATGTGTTTATGTACAAGTACTTGATTCATAAAATTTGTTGTATAGAAGAGGTACTTCATACTTGCAATCATTGGTAAATAATACCGGATAAACTGATGACTAGTTTTGTTTCTTGCACAAAGCATTAACATATAACTTATAAGTAACAAAGCACAAGAGACAAACAGATTTTTAAAATTTTATATTT
>NC_025699.1:10927408-10937960 GCF_000633955.1 Camelina sativa | reverse complement strand
TATTCCTCTGGATCTTATCTGCTTCCATAAATCTCGTGTCTTTTTTTAGTTCTAAGCAAAATTATTTTAACTAATACTATAATCTTTGTCTTTTTCTGTTTGAAATGTGTAAAGTTATCTTATGATGACGAGGAATAATCTAATTTTCTCAACGATACTTAAGGACAGTTTACCAAATTAACGTAATTATTGGTCTTCATAATAAATTATTAATACACGAAAAGCTGTAGTTTCTTAGATAATTAGATCAACACTCTTTAATTTGCACTAGAACTACAATTTTGACTTAATTAAAGCTATTTTTGATTTTCTCGTCACTTTTTTCTTACAAGTGACAGATCTTCTCATTTGATGTTTGTGGTACTAAATGAGTAAACGCCCGCAAAACTCGGTCAATGGACAAAAAAGACCGCTACATTTTTATTTTTATTTTGAGTCTTTTTGGATAAGTTTTTTATTTTTCTTTGTTGAACATTAGATAAGATCTTTGATTGGATTTCAAATCTCTTTTTAAATTTCAATTAAAAAGTATAGAGTAGTTATTACTTTCAATCTTTTGAAACCAAAAAAGTGATACGGAGTTTTCAGTATCTATCCAAAACTTGAGGCCATTTGGTACCTAAATAACCTTTTTTACCCGTGACAGCCTTTCCATTCACATGCATGGATCTATCATGAATGTTACGTTTTTATATTATCCACGGAATGGGGACAAAATAAGGTTTTGAATAAAATAGTTTTTTCGATATTACAAGAGCATATTATACGTCAAATTGACTTCTAAGATAATATTTATGTGTCAGAGGATATTCAAACAATGTTATTAAAACAGTTGGACCTGTGGGCTATTATTTGATTACGATGGAAATAAAAAGTTGACTATCACTAGTTTTCTATACGAAATTATTAATTATTTCGTAAATCATACGTAGTTCCATACTTTTATACGTAGTCAGTCTTACGTTGCTTTCGACTCCTTTTGTTTACATTGGAAAGTCAAAACTCGCGTTACATTATTTTCATGATGTTCCCACAAAACTTTCGTCATCTCTATCATCATATATTATAAATTTAATGACATATATATCGTTACCATCACGACGTAAATGCAGATGAATATAAGGCTGCGATAGTGAATAACGACGTTATGCATTGCATACAAGGATATGTTTCCTTTTCCATGTAAATTGGTGTGGTACAAGCTTATGTCTGCCCCTGCTAGATAGATACATAGAGTAAATTGTATAGACTCAGAACTGGTATGAAATTATGAATCAATCTATACTGCTCTACACATGTAGATAGAAAATGTGTACACCTAAAAGCCTAATTAGAACAAGACAATTAGCTGACTCGATCACATGCGTAAAGCCAACTTGACTTTTAGATGTATGTTTGTATAGCAGATTATTGAAATATTTAGAAAATTAAGTAAAAGTTCGCTGAAAAAAACAAAAATCAGAATAGAATAAAACAGGACAACAAAACATAAAGAGGAAGAACAATTTGAAAAACGCTAGACAACTAAACAAACACTCGTACATGTACAACATATTTAAATATTTGAAAAATAATTATAATCAGGAACCTTAACCGAAAAAGAACAATTAAGAAATAATGGATTTGATGTTCCCATTTTTTTAAAAAGGTTTTGGTTTTTAGCGTTCCTTAACGGCTACTAACAATAATTCAGCTATCCGAAAATAATTATATCCAAGAAATGCAAACGATCTACCAAGCAAACGATCTACCAATGTCTAAGGAACTAAACATTTTGACGACAAATAAAAAGAAAAAAAAATAGAAGAAAAAAACTAAATATTCCTTTAATTTCGAGATAGAAAAAATCGATTATATACACACACAAAAGGTCGAAATTAACTAAGTTGAAAAAAATCTTTTCACTTTGCATGATGAATTGAGATTTGAGACTATTGAGTGACCGGTATCTGAACTCACTATTTAAGTTAAGATATGAGTTCTGGTCATCCCACCCTTTTCCGAAAGGACTACTCTTTTTCTCGTTTTAAAACCAACACATATTCACCTCCCCGAGGCCCCGCGTACATATATAGGTGGTGCATCTTTATCTTATCATATATATACTTGGTCTAAAATTGCTGACCAGCAAGTTCCCCTAGAACCACCAATACAAAATTCTTCGGAAACCACTCCACTTCGAATATGAACAATCATATACATTCCAATAAGCAATTTTCTTAAGCACATCTAAGTATAACATTCGTAAGGAATGAAAATATCTTTCATATTCGGATAGCCCAACAAAGCTAGTTAACATATTTTCACCATTTGATATTTTTACTCTTTTACCTATACGTGAAAAAAAAAAAGAGGACGGCGTATGCGTCCCGACAAGATTTAACTGACAATACATAACATGCTTACACGACGACGAGAACACACACCCGTGGATCATATAGGCGGTGCATCTCATCATATACTTTGGAAAGAAGAAATATCCAAACTAATCTCTGTCTTCATATATATAAACAATACATAGACATATAACTCATTTTGTTAAGAGAGACAACAAAAAACGAGAATAATAATGTCGTCGTCGAGGGAGCTACAATACTTGGAGTACACATACAGGAACAACCGTCCCACGACGGGTCTCCTCAACTCTATCTTCATGACCACCGTCAACACCGCCGCTCGTTCCCTCGTCTCCGTAGCATCCACCGCCTCCACACCGGAGGTTCCTTCTAGGCGGTGGTCGGCTTCGGACCACCTCAGGTTCATGTCTATGATGATGACGTGGCTCACCCTTTGGGTTCTTAGGGTTTTCTTGGACTATTTTCCTCTTCCTCNCACACCCGTGGATCATATAGGCGGTGCATCTCATCATATACTTTGGAAAGAAGAAATATCCAAACTAATCTCTGTCTTCATATATATAAACAATACATAGACATATAACTCATTTTGTTAAGAGAGACAACAAAAAACGAGAATAATAATGTCGTCGTCGAGGGAGCTACAATACTTGGAGTACACATACAGGAACAACCGTCCCACGACGGGTCTCCTCAACTCTATCTTCATGACCACCGTCAACACCGCCGCTCGTTCCCTCGTCTCCGTCGCATCCACCGCCTCCACACCGGAGGTTCCTTCTAGGCGGTGGTCGGCTTCGGACCACCTCAGGTTCATGTCTATGATGATGACGTGGCTCACCCTTTGGGTTCTTAGGGTTTTCTTGGACTATTTTCCTCTTCCTCTCATCTCTTCTTCTTCATCTTCTTCTGCTTATTCTTATTCTTATCCTCCCTTTAGTTTCGCTTCGGGTCTTCTTACCGCGGCGGCGGAGAACGCGTTGGTCCCAGTTAAGGCTCCCTCCTCGTCGTCCACATCATCAACGGCGCTGGTGAAGTATTCAGGGTCGTCGGATCTGGGTATGATGATTTGCGACGGCGTTGATGAACCTTCCGTTAACTCTCTCGGTAGAGCACTTTGTCACGTAAGTTGTAATAATTTTATTTTCCCATTAATTAGTGTTTAATTAAACATTAACGTTTTTCAGTTATACTGTATGGCAATCTATTCACTTGTTTGCCTGGGTTCAACTAATTAAGACATGATAATTATATGTAGGCTTATGTTATATTTGTATAACTCGACCGTCACTGAAATAGCATATCTTCTATAAATTAAAAAGAAATTATGTTGGACCTTTCTATTTCTGGACACCACGAAGTTCCTAACGTGGACATTTTATCTCTGTAACTTCCACGTGGGCAACATGCGCCGTGCCACGTAATACATGAAAGAAAACAAAGAGGGAAGTCCATAGGCTCGATTAATTATTAATCAAGCCATAGATAGTTACCATAGTTTATCATACTAAATTACTTGTAAGTTGTAACATACTGTATTTCTTTCAAAAGAATTACATATGTGACGAATTCTGACTCTTAAGATCTGCGTAGATATATTGTTGTTAGATATATAGATGTCTATATGAACATTAAACTTGCCACCTATTTGTATGTATTTACAACTTGACCATTTAATATACCTATCTTATAACATGTTTTTTTACGAGTAGGCACTAGCACTCATGAACGAGATACCAGTAACCTCAAGAAAATACCAATTTGCCTTGGGAATGGCTGAGAAGATCATGGAAGACAACGCCCAGAGCGGCCACGTGGATTTACTGGACGTCAATAGAGCGGCTCTTGCGTCCTCATTTGCACGCACCACTGCGAGATTGCAGGACTGCTTGAAACGCTCTCGAACCGCAGACGAACCCTTCGGTGGTTTGCCACTGCGTCTGGTCAGCGCCCTCCCTCTGGGTGACTACGTCGCCTCCTACGTGAGAGGGTTAAGCGCATGTATCAATACGGTTAGGTCCTTGGCGGACATGACTGGGAGCTTGTTATCGCAGAATAGGAGGAGAGAGTCTGCGGTGGTGAGGGCGGGCGGTTCCCAAGAAAATGAGGCTGAACTAGCGGTCGAGAAGCTTGCGGAGGAGCTTCTGTGGATGACAGAGAAGCTTAGGCGTTACGGTGCGGTGGCGGAAGGGATTAAGCGGTGGAGCTACGCTTCCGGTTTAGCTTCCTTGTCTCTCACGGCTGCTCCCAGGGTCCAAGGCCTCATGGTTAAGATTTCAGGCAAGTATTCAGATTATGTTATTTAGATTAGTTTTTTCAATATTTTATTTAAAAAAAGTAAATTCTAATTATGTTATATAGTTTTCAGTAAAAATTAAATGTATTTGGTCATATATTAGGTCCAAGTTTCATTTCACTATCACAAATATTGTTCAATTCAGTTTGGTTTTGGTTTGAAATTCGGTTTCTATGCTCATTACATATCTGTGGTTTTCTCACAAACTCAATTTCTTGCAGCGCTCTTAATTGGAGAGTTAGCAAGAGACAACACACAAGTTCCGGGACAAGTGACGTTCAGGCTCCTTGCAAACTGGTTACCACTGTTTAGTCACGCAAGAAACGGGCTAGCATTTCCCGTGCTGACGGGTTATGAGAGAGTTGAGGTGGAACGAGCTATAGACAAAGCCATCTCGACTTTACCTGCATTGGACCAAGAAATCCTACTCACAAACTGGCTCCAAGATTTCTCAGTCTCGGCCTCTGAGTGGCCCAATCTCCAGCCAGCATATGACCGTTGGTGCCACTCCACTCGCCAGCTTTTCATGTAGACGACCAAATACCATAGTCATGATGGTCTGAGAAAACATGGGAAATTTGTCGTGCTTTTCTTTGATACGAGTTTTGGTTATAGCTTATGTGTCCACACATTTATCTTAGCTTCTTAGGTAATAAGACAAGTTTCGATCTATTCTAAACCCTTGTGATGTGTTTTTATGAGCCTTGGAATTTCAAAATTCTACCTTATATGTTCTTTCTTAGATCAAAAACTCCAGTATACGGGGCAAACCGCAAACCTGATTGTATTGTGTTGTTGACAAGAGAATCATCCAATTTCTTAAACTGCTGTTTAATTTGTACGCTAAGAAATTTTTATAACTCAACATACTGTAGATAGTCTTTCTATGGAATTATCAAGTTCAAATTTCTGCTTGTTAACAACAAAACCCCCCTCGGTTTCGAAGATGCTGATCATAAACACAATCTGCAAACGCAAAAATGCAATCCATAAACCCAACAAGCATGAGATTAATTAGTCTGTACCATAAAGTTCCCTATCATGAACAGATAAGATTTCCGGAAATAGGTGTTGTGCCGGTCTTTTTAACGTGAATACATATATCCATAACAAAAAGGGCATCTGCCCGGTCTTTTTAACGTGAATACATATATCCATAACAAAAAGGGCATCTGCCCGGTCTTTTTAACGTGAATACATATATCCATAACAAAAAGGGCATCTGCCCGGTCTTTTTAACGTGAATACATATATCCATAACAAAAAGGGCATCTTTGATTAGGCTTATCAGGTTCCACATAGCTAATACTATAAGACCTTCCTCAACGGGAGGTTTGCAGGGGAGTTTTAAGCGAAAAAAAGAAAAACAATAAATCAGAAAAAAAAGAAAAAACAACATGAGGTCCTCTTATTTAGTATACTCAATCTTATTATAAGAGACTGTACGTGTCATCAATTGGTTGGACAAACCGATTAATAGAGATAAAAGATTTTTTAATGGTCGATTGATTTTTTTTTTCTTCCTCTTCCTCTTTCCTCTCTCTGTCTCTCTCTCTCGAACTCGCGAATTGACAATCGAAGAAGAAGATGAAATTGGAGGAGATTGAATTGGCGGAGGTGATTGAATTGATCTCAGTCGGCAGTTATTTTGTTATATTTTGTTCTTTGAAATCGAGAATCTCCTTCAACAAATTGGGTTCGCTATTTTCTCAATTTTGATTTGCAATTCGATTTCGCACTCTCAAATTCATAATTTTGTTGAAGTTTTGGATTGAAACTTGTGTAATCATAGTTTTATAGATTCATAGTTATTGTGTGCGTCATGGTTTGATAATATATTCAATGATACATGTTAAATGTGGTGTTCGTGTATGATAGCTTTATCAAGTTTTTTTTTTCTTTCTCAAATTGTGTTGTGTGCACATTGCGGTGTTTATTGAAGCTATGTCTAAACGAACAGTAGAGACGAGAAGAAGCCAGTGAGAGGATCTCGTCTCATCATGATCAACAACAAAAAGCCAGTGAGAGACATTATGAGAATGTTATATAGGATCTGGGATGTCCAATTTCGAGAAAGAGAATTTGAATGTCTTGTTAAGGCGTTGTGTTAGGAATCTAACTCCTGAAGTTGATGAGGTACATTAACATCAATGTTCTACTTCTGATATCGTTTTGTTGTTGGTATGGTGAAGGAGGGGATAATTTTAATTAAAAATTTAAAGGTTCTTATTTTATAAACAGTGCATAATATATTCATTAAAAATTACAACAGTACATAAGAGACTAAAAATTAAAACTCACTGTTGGTGTTGTTGCCCTAAGTATATAAATACTTTGGCTTCTATAAAGAGTTAAATTTTTATTACCTTTAAATATAATTTAAATTTTATTGAAAAATAGATGTCATGTCAACTAAACCAATAAAGAGAGATTGAAATACTTCTTTGATTATATACATATTTAAATGGGTTGTCATATAAATTTATTTTTATGTAAAAAATGAATGAAACTTAATTTGTAGAGAGATTAAAAATTGAAGAAACATACATACATATAAATATTCAAATAGCACTATATAATGTCATTGTATATATATATATATATATATATATATATATATATCTTATATAATATGAGAAAGTTTTCTCCTAACTTTGCATAACACGACAACATTTGGCAGCATATATTGTCGACACCTGTCTTCACTTCTTAATTAGTAAATTCTTTTAATTCATTTTTCTCAAAAGTACATACATTATTTTTCATATTCACTAAATTTAAATGATATTTTTGTACCAAAATATGTATTGACATTTATGCAATGTCTTTTTAGTTA
Organism: Camelina sativa; assembly: GCF_000633955.1. Taxonomy (NCBI): domain Eukaryota; kingdom Viridiplantae; phylum Streptophyta; class Magnoliopsida; order Brassicales; family Brassicaceae; genus Camelina; species Camelina sativa. Next base: position 10,930,471 of record NC_025699.1, on the reverse strand, counting down.
TTATATATAGATATCATTTATCAATATTTTATATAATTACCATAACATTATAATTTTCCAAATAATTAATTAAATATTAATATTATAATTTTAGACAAAAAAATTTCTGATAAAAGATTAAATATTAATATCATAATTTTGAAAAATATAATGTGATGGTTATTAAATTCTTTACTAATTTCAAGCAATAAAAATATTATAATATTATAATAATTATTTGTTGACAAAAAAAAAAGTTTGTTTCACAGTTTTTGTGCCAATAGATCAAATCAATTTATTCTAAAATAATTTCAAGATATAAAACAATAGGATTCTTTATTTTTTTTACAGTAATCATTAACACAATTTATATAGTTCAAAATAAATTATTTAAAGTTTATTATATTATAGAAATTATAAAATTCAACAAAAAAAATGAAATTGAATTTAAATATTCAAATTTTGACCGTTACTCAGTAAATTTTTTAATTCATTAGATATTATTTTTAAAGAATAATATCACTAAACCTTGAATATTTTATAGATTAAACAATTTATATTTGTTTTTAAAAATTCAACTTATGGTATATCCGGAAATAAAACTTTTTTTTAATTATAAGAAATAATATGATAATTTATTTTTTTGACAAAATAGACTCATATATAAAAATGAGAGGTGAAGTATAATGATAATTAACAAATTAATATGTTAAGTTAGATATCAAAAGATTTTATTTGATGAATAATTTAATAACAGAAATTAATATGGTAAATTAGATGATATCAAATGATTATTTAGAATATTCTCTTTAAGATTTTCGGAAACAACGTACTCTAGTAATAAAATCTTCCGAAAATAAATTAAGATTGCACCCACTATTTAACTTGTAACCAATTAATCTATCAATTAATTTACAACATATTTGTAACCAACTTATTAAAATTATATAGTCTACAAAATAATGTTGTGTACTTCCGTTTTATTATAAAGGGATATACAAATTCTAAAATATTAGAAAATTAAGAAAACTAAAATGTACGAAAGTAGTAGTATATTTATCATATCGTACCAGTATATAAAATGAGTAGACCTCTTATAAATGCGATAATACATTATATTAAAAATTTGTGTTAGGTTTCAAACCTAAAAAGTTGACATAAGAAAAAAATTAGAATTTCAATTGTATAAAAATTGTTATAAAACATATTATTGTAATTATAAACAATGTGTGATAGGGTTATGAAGTGGGTAAATACTTCATCGATCTGCATGAAGGTGTTAAGAGTCTTCAAAGTGAAGAATTTATTTATTAAATTGGAAAGTATTCAACTAGTAAATACATTAATATAACCTGTTGAAGCTCATTATCTTTTAGTGTCATTTGACCCACATATCAGTTCTCCATTTACCATATTCCTACTATTTTTACTCTGGTTCTAATAACATAGCTAAAGCATCTTCAACTGGAATCGTAGAATTTTTTTTGGTTGTTCAAAAATGCTACTTTATTTGAATAATAATAAATCATTAAAAGGTTGACCAAAAAAAATATGAAAAATTTTGAGTTTAATTTGTAATTTTGTTTTAAGTTTATTTTTGTAATATATTATAAAATCAACACAACCACTGTATCTGTGATACGTAAATAAAATGTCATAATGAACTAATAATAGATACTATAAATAATTTTTATTATAAAATTAAATAGGTAAGAATTAAGATCATGCATGGGTCATACTCATATCTAATAATTACTTTGTTCTATGGAGTTATTTCATTTTCCGTTTAAGTACTACTACTATCCGTAAAAGACTGAATAATCTGATTTAGCCTTTTGTTTATGAGTCGGATAAGTCTGTGACCTTTGTTCTGTGACCTTTGTTCTGTGACCTTTGTTAAGGTTCCTTGGAATCCAACCAGGCATGTGATCCTCTGAATAGATCTTCATCACCATTGTTACCAACAAGCTACTCACAAAGTTCATCATATGCATAGCACTCCTGAAGATCTTTAGTCCATCTGGTGTCTGTGCGCTGAAGAACTCGAGCTCGATACCCATAGTCATGATGGTCATGTTCCAAAGAGAAAACATGGGATATTAATTGTCGTGCTTTTCTTCGATACGAGTTTTGGTTATAGCTTCTGTGTCCACACATTTATCTTAGCTTCTTAGGTAATAAGACAAGTTTCGATCAATTCTAAACCCTTGTTATGTTTGTCTGAGTCTTGGAATTTCAAAATTCTACCTTATATGTTCATTCTTAGATCAAAAACCTGATTATCCCAGCTATTTTACAGTAGCATACGTGAACATCAATAAAATAGGCAAATACGGAAGCAGATGAATGCTAAAACTAAAAGCGTTCGAGAAAGTTCCAATCCTTGAGACTGTTTAAAGGATCCAAGGAAATCTGGTGATGTTTTTTTTTGTTTATAAAAAGTGTACAAACAGACAGCTAAGGTTTTGATGTTCTTAGCTTATGATTCCTTTTTTCTGAATCTTTCTTCCTTTGCTTTCATTAGCTTTGTCCAGAGGTGGAAGCTGAAACTTCTGCGCTGCATACAGGGCAAACCTGCAGAAGATTGTGTCAGTTTCAGTTTGTTAACGGAGTTCCGAAAGCTCCTTCCAACATGAATGTTGACAAGAGAATCATCCAATTTCTAAAATTGCCAGTTTGTAAGCTAAGAAATTCTTCTTCCTAGAAGTGATGGAAACTGATAAGATGATTTACCATAGTATAGATAGATAGTCTTCCTAGGGAATTAACAAGTTCAAATTTCTGCTTATTAACAACAAAACCCTCAATTTCGAAGATGCTGATGAACACAATCGCCAAACGCATAAATGCAATCCATAAACCCAACAAGCATGAGATAGTCTGTACTGACCACAACGTTCCCTATTATGAGCAGATAATATTTTTGGGAATATCATGTGTTGTGTTCCTGTTTTTTCTAACGTGAATATATATCCATAACAAAAAGGGCATCTGTCGAGTGATAAAAACAGACAACAGACTCCCTGATTGTGCTTATCAGGTTCCTCATAGCTGACTACCATAACTATATACTTAGCTTCTATA
>NC_025699.1:10915655-10926977 GCF_000633955.1 Camelina sativa | reverse complement strand
AAAAAAAGGCCTTACGACTCATTGGTTCCGTTCTGATTGTCCCCATCTTTATATCTTTTTGAAGGCAAAGATGCAATTGTATCAGCAGACAATCCTCTACTTTCGGTTCCCACAATGTCGCCAAGTGCAAGCAACTCCTGCAAACATTAGAGAGTATAATTATAAGCCAACAGATGTGTTCAGTATCTGAATTATGCCATATTGAAAATTGAAATGCATGACGGATCTTAAAACTAGATTCTAACAAGTTTAACAGTAGTAGTATTCACATTAAACTTCAAACCATTTAACAAAATTATGAGAGAGACCGAGAATCCAAAACGAATAGAATACCACAAATGCTTTCATACCTCATATGAAAGCTCATCAGGATCCATCTCATCCCAGGCATCCTGCAAAAATTAATGATACAGAACATGAGTGGAAGCAGGCTCAAGTCACATCAATGGACCCTTAGATTCTATGATTCTAATTTTTAGTTGTTTTTTCCCACAAAATGGACTAGCCTCTATCAAAGTTCAGGTCCATGCTTCAAGGTGTGAGCATAACCATCTCCAATATCAGTGCCCAGTAAACGTTAGCAGATTACAATTGATTCAATTACCCTCTCGTGAATGCAATTTAACATTTTAACATACAGTTACGCAAAATTCTAGCAGCATATAGTTAGGTATGACCTAGTACCAAATACCAAACAATTTCAATTGAGTAAGACTAAATAAAATTGTCCATGGCACAATTCCAGTGACTGGCTCAACTAAAAACAATAATTACCCCATACACAAGGAGGATTATCTAACTGGGCCTCCGAACTAAAAAGGTAACACTATGGACTAATGCCATCACAGAAGGATAGTAGATAGATGGAACCATGTAAGATGTATAACTAGATAAACTTTATCACTGCGGGTTCAATGTCACGACTATGTCATTTGGTCACTATATGACTAAATAAAAAAGAAGTTGGACAGTAGATCTTTTCACATACTGGGGGAAAAAGTTCATATTCTCAAGAAGAAAAATTGAAAAAACAGCTCAAGAAAAAAAAAAAAAAAGGATTTGATGTAGTGTAAGGAGCCTACCTGAGAAGTATGACTCTCATCCTCTAGAACTTCAACCCCTGCAACCAATAACAGTTAGCATAATCCCAAATTCATGTTAAAACACCCATCAAAAAGAACAAGGTTAACTTACGATTTGCTAACCCAGATAAGGCAGACAATCTAGCTGCCATATCCCTTTCTTCAGCATCTTGAAGAGCTCTAGCATAGGCCTCATCATCTGAATAAGCAACTTCTTCGATGTCAGAGTTGCCATCATCTTCTTGATCATTTTCATTGGCGTGAACATCTGGCGCATCTTCCTGAGGATCGTTATCTGTCTCATATTCGTCTTCATCGTCATCCTCATTCTCGGGGTCATCAAACTCATCCTCATCGTATACATAGCTTCCAGTTTCCCAGCTCCCATAGTCACTAATTTCACTATTCATAGTCAGCATCATATACGCCCGCTCCTGAAACCCGAACAACAGTATTCAATAAAACTCCCAATTCTACAGAAAGCCCTAACAGCATTCGAATAACCTAAAAATGATGGGGGAAGAAAGAAAGAAAGAGCCACCTGTTCTTGGAGTGTGCGAGCAAGAGCAAGATCCGCATCAATTTGATTTAGATTAGTGAACGGAACTCTAGCGGAAGAAGATCGAGGAGGTAGCTCAGCCACCAAATTCGATCCGTTCTCTTCCACCGTCACCGCCACCGCCACTGCCGTCTCTCCGTCCCCTTGCTCTCCTCTCTCGCTATTACCACCACTTCCGGCGTCTGAGACAACACCGGTCTGGCGATTCTCAATCGGTAACCGGACCTCAGTCTCGTTGATCTTGGTGGCTTGCTCGGCGGTGACGACGACGTTGCTGACGTGGCCGTTGTCGTTCTCCATGGGCATGATTAGAAACCTAGCTAGGGTTCGTCGAATCTCAGAATTCGGGAGATGGATTCGATGAGGATATATGGGAATCGAAAGGGAATTATTCAGGAATCTGAGAAAACGATGACACGACCGAGAAAGGGAAATAGTTCTTCTCTTCTCTTTTAGCTGAGATTTCAAATTTTGAAAATATTTTTTGCAATCTTCTTCGAAATCACACCCTTTTAATTTTTGTTTCTTTCTAAACACACCGACTACTATATATTTATTACTATTTACACCTCCACCTTTTTAATGTTCGTCAATGTCACTAGGTAGTATGTGTTAATCCAAAAACCATGAACGAATATATTTGTATTGTAACCCCTACAATAATCTACATAAACCGAAAACTATATTATCTTATGCATCCAAATAATTTTGTCTTGTAAACAAATGAGAGAAATAGATTCGATTGTCGATAAAAAGGTTAAAATATTTGGACTGAAAAAAGTTTCTGTTATTCAATTATGTTGTGTGTTACTTATTATTAGTTACTGCAAACGTTTTGATAAAAAAAAAAAACTAAGAATATACAGTAGATGTAAAATTTTCAGGTAAATATGTTTGTGAGCAAAGACCGAAGTGATAGTCTTTACCAAAAAAAAAAAGACCAAAGTGATAGTATGTGTCAATGTGTGGAAGGGCCGAAACGCCACAATTTTTTCGCTGAAACGTGCAAGTAAACAAAACCTTGTTGCTTGATAAAAATATTTATTTTATTTTTGAAGGTTAATTCATCATATTTTTTTATTAATTAATATTCCAAATTTATTCATTTTGTCCTCTTTACTTTTTAGGTTATCTTTGTATAATTGTGATATTTTTTTAGTTTTCTTACTAGTCATGTTATTTTAATTTTAGACGGTTTTACACATAATATTAATATAATTTTCAACAATCTATATATACATTTTTGGAAACATTTATGAAATAAATCTTCAAGTTCAAACATATTGATAATCATGCCATTGATATTAAATTTCACAATTATTTTTTACTTTAAATAATATCAAATTCAAAATCTAATTGAAGAAGATTTTTTCTTATTCAAATTTCCAAAAATATCGGACCAACAGCCATTAGCATTAAATATTTTATATTTAATTAATTCATTTTCTAAAAAACTGTACTAAATATTAAACACAATTAATTAACCGTAGACAATAATAACAGCATAAATTTCAGATTAAACTTTTTGATTTAAAAATACTTTACAAAAAAAACACTTCACCATTTTAATCGACTTGTACAATTATAAATACAAAAGTGTTAAATGATATAGAGATAAAACAATAAAAATTACAAAATCAAATTATAATATATTCATATAATTATAAAAATATAATATATTATGTTCGGCAATACTATTATCTCTACATTGTAAATGAAAAAAAAATTATAAAAAAGTATATTTGTTAACTAAATTAAATTTAATGAACAATAAGAATATTTTAACTATATAATACACTACTACATGTTGATAATGAAAGTTATGCACTATATAATAATATATTGATGTAAAACTATAGTAAATTTAAAAAATATAAAATATATTATTTACATATATAGTTAATATAATAAATAAATTTTATATTGTCTTTTTGAAAAAAAAAAAATATAACACGGCGGTGAATATCTAGTTTTTAGCAATCTTATGACATATACCGAGAAAATGAAAACTATACGCTACCGTTTTAGAGTTTCATTTTTGTTTCCTCCTTCACCGCTCATTCACTGATCATTTTTTGTTTTGTTTATCTCTTCTTCGTCCTCCGTCTCCTAATCCCCTCCTCCGCAACACCGCCGTGCTCTTCCTGAAGCTCGTCCGGCGGTAAGATTACGTTCTCCCTCAACTTCTTGGGTAAATTCTTTAAATTTTAAGTCTCTGGCTTCATTAGTTTCTCCCCCTCCCGATAGGTTGCTGCTTAGTTAGCAGAACAGCGATTTTCGATATGAGGAACTTTTTTTTTGGTTTGGCTTCTCTCGTTAGATTCTGTAGCACTCTGTGCTCACAGTTCACAGTTGGTTTGATTGAGAATTAGATTCTTTAATTGCAGAAAGAAATTTATGGTTTGAGAAATTTCACTGCTTTTACAGGATATGATGAGCATTGTCTCAAGTCATCATCACTGTCAACCATCGATAAGACACGAACCATGCTGTATAGGAACAGTTTCTAAGGTTTCTTGTTCGAGATCTTGCGGTCCGTGTTTCTCTGGAAGATTTGCTTTCTCTCATAGCCTCTGCTTGAAGAATACTTGTGGGAAAACTGCTAGGAGAAGGTTTTCTAGAATTTTCAGTACTGTGGATGATGGGATGAATCCGGATAATTCGAATGACGAGGAGAAGGAATCACTCGACGATAAAATCAAAAGGGTATGTAGTAGAAAATTATATGCATTGTTACTCCCGGCCACTTTTTTGCTGTTCTCTATGGTGCAGTCATGACTTGACATTAAGCGTGAACTGATGCGACGGAGATACATAGTTTCTGTGTGCTTCATACAGTAGAATTCTGTTAGATAGTCATTAATACTTTTGGTAAATGAAAGCCTCAAGCTTTCTCGTTCGTGAGATTACTAAGAAATGTAATAGAATGTTGATCAACCTGTCGGTCTTCTTGGCTGGCCCTAACTTCTGCTTGAACCTGGAAAAACTGCGTTGTTAATTCGATTTATTGAATTCCTTTGATGTCATGATATCTTCTCATCTCTGTCATGGCTTAGTGACAGAACGTAGAAAGTAAGCATGCCTTTGTTTAAATTTATTGATTGCTTGATATTCATCTGATCAGTTGGAAACTTTCTTTCTTTCTTTTTGTCTTTAGCAAGCAGATGATATGAATCGGGCAAATCTTGAAAGGATGGTTGGGTCGGATGATTCTGCATTTAACGGCTTAGATCTTGCGACCCTCATCAGACAGAAGTATGGAAGATCTTATGATGTTCAACTCATCAAGAAGGTATGCCTTTCTCTATTCAAGAGTGTTTATGGTTCTGTATCGCATGCTAACGCCATAGCTTAAGACATCTGGATTTATCTGCAAATTATTTAAAGGCGAAGAAAAAAGTTAAGACCTTCGATGCTCTTCTTTTAATTGCAAGATACAGAGCCAGCTTTTGAGAATAGCTGTCCATGATCCGTTTTATATACAGTTTCTTGCTGTGACCTTTATTTTATTGATGTGGAATGGTTTGCCGATTAGAAGCTAAGAACTTCAATCATACTTCTTAGATGTGCTTAATGTAGGAGTTCATGGGGCGGAATCTTCTTGCAATGAATGTCATGTGGAAGTACAGAGAACAGGTAAGAGAATCGTTTGCTGTGTTTTGATCATAAAAGAAGGCGCTAAATGTTATGATCTGATTTCACTATACCAGTGTGATATAAGATACTTATGATCTATGTTTTCAATATAAGATAGACTTTCGTTAGAGAATGTTTGCCAGAAAGATTCATGTGTGTATCCATATTTTGTTGGTATAGTTCTTGCCTTTGAACACCAATACTTATAAGCTAATTCACCGTTCTGTTTTTCTTTCTTTCTTCTTCCTCAACGGGTAGAAGTCTTTTCCTCTAACCGAAGAAGAATATATACTGAGACTTGACGATGTAGCCAACATGTTGAAATGCTGGGGAGCAGTCTCACATATCCGTAACAGCCTAGCGAAGTCGAAGGAGCGACCTCGGATAGGAAAGGTGAGATCAAGTCAAAACAGTAACTTTAAATTAAAGACATGTATATAAGTTAGATCACCTTGGTTGATAAGAGACCAGTTTGATACTTGGAAACCTTAGTTTTAAAATTGACATGAGTGGTTCCTCCTCCTCACGCAGGCTGTCAGTATTTTCATAGACATGGATTCGACAGGGGGACGAGCAAACGAATGGATTTACAAGTAAAAAAGCTGACCGGTTTACAGGGGGGCCAAACCAAAGAAAGCAAAAGGTTTTGTCTCTATGGTTACCTTCGTCAATTCATTTTGGAAGGCTCTTTAGGTGATGGTGATTTGCAGAAACAGAGGTTTTTGCTTTATTTGATGTCCAAAATCAAATATGATATATATATATATATATATATATATATATATATATACACATGTGTGTATAATAGTTAGACACAAATCTTTACATGAACTCTCTCTTTGTAAAATATATTGAAATGAATCATCTTTGTGAATCTTCCAGTGATTTGTAAAAGCAGCCACATGCTCAATAGCCTCATTTAGTTTTTGCACTTGTGTATCTTTTGCAATTCGGTATCATCAATTTGAATTAATAAGTTCATTTCCAGTTTTCAGTTGGGCATATCATACTTGTCTACTTTTTTTTTTCTTTATTAAGTTGGAGTCTACATTCTACAACCAACATTATGTTGGAACATCGTGATACTTTTTTATACAACACATAATGATTAATGCTTATCTTCATCATCATTATTATTATCACACTCATCCACCTTCACGTCCTACATCATCATTTAATTTGAGGTTAGTTTTTTTCTTTCTAATAAAAATGAGGAAAAAAGATCATATCATCATTATCATAATTACTATTATTGAATGATGTTGTCACATCACGATACACATCATGACTCACATCATAAACGTATGCTACTTAACTTCATCATAAAAAAAATTCAAAAGCATCCTCTCATCTCATCACCACAACCACTAACAAGTAAAACATCTTCATCATCTCTTTACCATCCCCATACATCCTCATCATCATCATCATCAATTCATCACCCACCCCTATTTCTTATTTTAATCAATATGTAGGCCATTAAACTCTTGATACTAAAAAAGATTTGTACATTTTGATCAAGAAAAACAAATTCACGCAATTTGCAATTTTTTACAAAACATAAAATCATGTGTAGTGAGTACTGAGTACTGAGTAGTGACAATTCTCCTGTCTATATCGCATGCTTTTTTTTTTTTTTAATTGTCGTTGAGTCATGTGAAGTAATAATTTTTTTTTTAAATGATAACTTTATTTAAATAATTTTAATTCATGATTCTACTATTTTATACCTTTTTAGTTTTTATTATTCTGTCACCAGGTATAAAAATTCGTCTACACTTCAATGAAAAGCCAACAAAAAATACTAAAATAAAATCATTTCCAATTCGAAAATGTTAGTTTGACCAAAAAGGTAAAATAACAAAGCCTTTCTTTCGCTTTTTATTACCTTGTCAAAACTCAAAAACCAGAGAGAGTCTACTCATCTTCACAACCACAATTCTCCGGCGAATCCAACGTTCCCGGCAAAAAATCTCCACTCTATCGACGGCGATATATCCAACGACGGCGTTTCACGGTTGCAATTTTTAAACCAAGATACTCATCTTTCAACCCAATTCGGACCAGTAACGACGATTCCGTACAGTAAAAATCACAATTCGTCTCTGTAACAGCGATCTCCACGACTTCAACGAGACACCTCACTCTTCCAATTCCGTTTTCCCGACGCCGGAAGCTGAATCGTAATCGGGGAAAACCCTAGAGACGTATGGTTGATTGGAGTGGCGATGCACCCGCGGCAGGGCTCGTCTCCGATTACGCCTTGTAGCTTTAACGCCGCCGTTTCAATTGCTTCTGATGTTCCTACTGGTTTAACCAAGTCTCCTTTGTCACACGCGATCCCAGTTTCGCCGATTTCTGCTGCTTACCCTTCCGGTGATCCTATGCTGATGTCGTCGTCGTCGTCTAGGACTGCTCTCGCTAGGGTTCGGTTATCTGATATTTTGCCTTATGAAGGAGCTCCTTCTCCGGCTTATGCGAAAGCCGTCGAGGCTTTGTCTGTGTCTTTGATGAGGTATAATGCTTCTGTGATCGAACTAGGGAGTGAAGACACAGCACTGATGCGATGTGGCCTTGAAGCTGCTCGTTTGTATTTTAGAACTAGAAGCCTTAATGTTTCTGGTAAAGGCAATCGTGGCCTCTCTATGTATAGAGCTGGAAGGTTAGCTCTTGATCTTGCTTTTGTATTGAACAATTGGTTTGATTGTAGTACTCTTCATTGCTTGTGCTTGAGATTCTGGAAATTTAGAAAGTCTGACATGTAGTGTTATCTGTTTTTGATCTGTATGATGTGTAGTGTGACTGATTTTGGTCTTGTCAATAGGTCTGTTGAGGATTTAGATTCTTCGCCACCATGCATGGCTGAGATTTTCCGGTGCTTGGGTAAAGTAGCACGAGCTGCTTTGTCTGCAATAGCAAGGCATCTACGTCTAAGAAGCGAGTAGGATGGTTATGATGCTTATTCTCTGGTTTTACTACTACTTGTTTTGCCTTTTTAGTTTTATTAAACTCGTATCTCTTTCTGTTTTCTTTTCTTTTTGCAGTGTTTTTAACCATATGCTCGACGACTTTCCACTAGCTCCGAACGAGGTTTCCTCCTCGGTGCTACTGGCTTCCTATGCTTATGCCTCAGTCCAAAATGGAAAACATGCTTCTGGAGGTGGGAGCCTATCTACTAATATTGAAGTTGAAAAGGGTTTGTTAACACTGTTCTGCTCAGATGGCTCTGGCATTCAGGTCACCTCTTTGAACTTTCATTGTGTAGAAGGTTTACATAAGTACTTTTATTCTAGCGTCGAACTTGAACGTCTCATTTTTGTAATCCTGTGAGCGACAACATAGTTATGGAAGAATACTGTCATATTAGTTAGACATGATCAGTCATAGTCCTGAGTTTCCATTTTGCTTGATTGGTTACACTGTTCCGTTTATATAAAGTACATTTGGCTTCTATTTTTTGTTCCTTCTGAAATTTCTTCTATCCTTAGGTATGTGACCCAAATGGTCGTTGGTACACAGCAGATAATGGAGGTGGGGTGAGTGATCTCTTACTGATTACTGGCAAAGCGCTTAGTCATGCTACTGCAGGTCTCCGTCCAGCTGCCTCTTACAGAACTACTACCGACCATTTGTCTGGTACTGACACTCGTGGAAGGTATGTTTTTGAAGACGAAATAAGCTTTTCCTAAACAGCTTTATGACAGCTTTTCCTTAACAAACCTTATGACATGAATGCATGCTTACATATTTGATTAAAACTTGCAGGGCATCATTAGCTTTTAGGCTTATGCCGAAAAGTAATGCTATATTAGATTGTTCCCCAATAGAAGCAGCCGGCCATGTAATTCCTCAAAGCTATGTGCCAGTATCTGTTAGTCAGTTTATGGATAACCTCTTAGCCGAGAATGACACTCCAGTTAATCCGCCTGTGAAAACCAGTGTAAGCTCACTCTTTATTACAGTAGTAACAGTAGCTGGCTAGATTGTAGAAGTTCATTTAATCGTATAAAACTTTGATTCTGTGAAGTTCTATGCCAACAGTACCCAAATCTGTCTTTTTTTCTGGACATTTTGAGCAGAAAAACGATTTTAAAATGTCATTTTTTCCGTCATATTCTTTTAGATCATGCACTTTTGTAGTTTAGATATCTCAGTCGAGATTCTAATTAGTGGATGTGCAACTTATATCACTTTTTTCGAGGATCTCACATCATTTGGATCTGTTTTTTTTCATTGGCACTACCTCATACTATAATGATAGAAGTTTCTCTGTTTGATGTTAACTGCTCAGAGCACAAGGTCTTATGTCAAGAGATCTTCTTCTGAATTGTTGATGTCAGGTTCCGCGGGATGATGTTTGCAAAGAGCCTTCCTTAAGAAGTGTTCTATCGGATCCAATCTCGTGAGTATCATTTTTCCCTTAGTGTATAACTTATTTATGACGAACAAATCTCCTCTCTTATTATTGTTACTTTGAATGAATTGCTAATCTCTGTTAATCTGATCACGTAAAAATGACCCTAGCTAGGTTTTCTTGAGTGCTGGCAACTGACAAGCCCTTTTTCCAAACTTATCCTCAAGTATTTTCTATTCTAATTTAGCAAGTAGTCCAAAATTAATCATGCGTGCCAGATTGTAGACATACACTGAAGACATGATTTGGTTATCTTTTGTTCCTAGCTCCATGAGCTGTATAAAATGTTCAATTATTTTCCACCTTTTTGTTCCGTTGATGTAATTTTGTGAAGGCAGTACAGTGAAAACAACGTTCTAACTTGTCTATTGCAAACTCTTTGATGTTAGTGGTGCTTTTCTTGAAGATGCAATGGTGGTCTCTTGTGGACATTCATTCGGTGGCCTTATGCTTAGAAGAGTCCTTGAAATGGTTGGTACTAGTTTCCTTTGATTGTATTAATATGCTAGTCTCATGTGATAGTTCTTTCTATATACCAAGCATATTTAATAACCACAGTTATCTTATGCACAGTCTAGATGTACGCTCTGCAATGCAGAAATCGAGCCTGGGTCTCTGGTTCCTAACCATGGTAATTCCTATAAAGTTCATTCTCTTAGTATATGTGTTCCTCAATATATAAATTGATCTACGATAGTCTTTTGGGGTTTCACGTCAATAAACAGTCTTAACCGTATTCCTTTTCTAATGTCAAACACATAGCACTTAGAGCTGCCGCTTCAGCTATAAAGCAACAGGATGATAAAAGACTTTTCCACAACGCAGCCATGAGGAGGCGTAGAAAAGAAATGAGTGATCAAATGGATGTGGTGAGATGATTTGACACTCCTCTATTTAACTAATTGCTTTTGTGGTTTCCTATTACATAGTTACTATCTTCAAACTTATCAGCATGCATCATCATCTGTTTTCTGGTTAGCTTAAGCTTATGTTGTTGATGAACCTCTGATAAAAGTTACTACGTGATGCCAAATTTCTTCTTGCAGGAAAATGGAGATCCAGCTACGGATGACGGAGTGCATCGAGTGGTGCATTATCCATTTTCTGTAAATGAAAAAGTGCTCATTAAGGTAGGCCATTGTTTTCTATCTAGGATTCTGATGCATAAATTTCTTCCATCATATAATTTGGTTCTTGCGTGTTATGGAACGCATTTTCAATTGCAGGGCAACCGGAGAACCCCGGAAAAGTTTGTTGGAAAAGAAGCAATCGTGACATCTCAATGTCTCAATGGCTGGTAACTATTACTCTATGATCTATAAGATCTGAAACAAAACTATGCTTGATAGGTGACGCTCGAGTTATTACTCTCAAACTAATCCATTTCATTTGTTTTACAATAACAGGTATCTATTAAAGATTGTCGAAAGCGGAGACAATGTGCGGCTGCAGTACCGATCCCTAAAAAAGTTGGTGAACGATGACAGAGGAGGAGGCCTACAGGTACAACCTGTTGAGAGCAATAGCTTGTAGTATGTATTCATATTCAACCCTTTTCTTTTCTTCTTATTCTGCATTTCTAGAGAGAAAAGAAAAGATAATGTGGTTTGGGGTTTGAGATTCTGCATAAA
>NC_025699.1:10880187-10915281 GCF_000633955.1 Camelina sativa | reverse complement strand
GACATCTCAATGTCTCAATGGCTGGTAACTATTACTCTATGATCTATAAGATCTGAAAGAAAACTATGCTTGATAGGTGACGCTCGAGTTATTACTCTCAAACTAATCCATTTCATTTGTTTTACAATAACAGGTATCTATTAAAGATTGTCGAAAGCGGAGACAATGTGCGGCTGCAATACCGATCCCTAAAAAAGTTGGTGAACGATGACAGAGGAGGAGGCCTACAGGTACAACCTGTTGAGAGCAATAGCTTGTAGTATGTATTCATATTCAACCCTTTTCTTTTCTTCTTATTCTGCATTTCTAGAGAGAAAAGAAAAGATAATGTGGTTTGGGGTTTGAGATTCTGCATAAACTTAAATCGTTTGGTTAGGACAAAAAAGTAGCGGAAGACTATTGGAAAGTGGAAACTATATGAGCCTCCCAAGTATTAGAGGTTATGTACAGAACAAATATTAGAAAAGAAAAACAACTGTGTTACTCTTGTTGGTATGCGTTTGCTACAAAGCAAATTTGCTTTCCGATACAGGATTTCCCATTTTACTAAGTAACAAAAAGTTTCCATTTTTTTATATGTAAATCTGTATTCAATCAAGTTGATACATCTAAACTCTTTCGTTACGACGGCTTATTGGTTTGGGACAACGCTAGACTCGTGGTTTGGAACCAGTATATGGGAATAACCATGTGTGGATCAACCTAGAACTTGACAGACTAGCAAGTGTGATCTTGGATACAAAAAGAACTGTAACCACATGTCTCGAAGATTTTCGATGAGTATGACTCTTATATATGTAATAAATCGAATCGTGGAGTTCAAAACGGGTAACGTCATTAGAGAAAATGGAAGTGAATCTTGGAGTTAATTATGTTGAGAATGTCTGTATGGTCGCCCACATGTGTGCAATTAGTTGTATGTTGAGAGTTAATTTAGCAAATCAACGAGTCTTGTACTATCGGTCAAAAGGTATCAACGAGATCCCTTCTACGTTTCTTGCATTATCCCCTTTTCATTCTTTTATTCTCTTTTCTTCTCTTTTATCATGCAATGATTGGAGTTTTGCTAACCAAAAGCTGAGGATCGCAACCCATTGTTCTAAAACATAAGTTTTTTAGTCTCTAGCACCAAACTAAATTATTTGGATACATTGATATAACTAGAGAAAACAAGCTTTGAGGCAAGTTCAACGGTAAAATTAATCACTTAGGTGACTAGCTAGATGAGTAACCATGACTATGACTTGTGATTTAAAATTGTTCAGTTGGTAATCCTGAGGTTATTAAAAACCTTGTATGAAGGGGTTTTGGGATATGTTTATGGTTTAAATTACAAGGTTATAGTTAACTAAAAGATAGTGAGCTTTAATTAGGTCCATAATTTTCTTGAGTCAAAGACCCGAACAATCGAACATGTTAAATATTAGTTATATCTCCAATATCAAGGTCTCGAATCGTGGCTGTAAATGGTTATCCTTTAAATGAATGGAATGAAAATAGTTTGATGAAAAAAAAAATGAATAGCTTTCATCTTGTTCATCTCCATTAGAGTCGATGAAATTTGTTTTCATATTTTTCGCTTTCACCGCATTAAAAATGAAAGAGATAAATAATCGATTTTACATTTTTAAGAATCTATTTTTCATCTAAAAATGACATCCATTTGCAGACCTTGAAGTGTAAATTATGACCTTGAATTTCATACGAAATTAGATTCAATTTATTTATCTATATAAGATCGAGGATAAGAAATCATAATATATATCTTTTTAATTTGAAAGTTATTAAAAAGAAGGAAAAACATTTAGTGGGAAAATGGTTTTAAATCCCTAATTTATAATTATTTATCTATAGCGGCGGCAGTCTCTAAACTACGGTTCCTTCAACTTCTCTAGGAGCAGTTATAGGGATCCACTAAGACAGTCATAGGGATCCACTAACACAACCACATGGTTCACAGAAGTAAATGTGATTGATTATATAGACACGATCGAGTAATGCTAGGGATTTGAATATATAATGATTAGATAACGTATACGAAAAAAGATAAAAATCCTTATCTAACAGCCGCGTATATAAGAGAGTGGAGGGGTACTGGGGGCATTGGGCAGAAAGTTAGAAAAAGCAAAAAAAAAAAAAAAAAAAAACCCTAAATTCCCATTTGACAACAATGACGATGATGTCTGATCTTTCGCCGGAGTTGGTGGACGAGGTACTGTGTAGGGCTCCGATAACTTCTCTAGGAGCAGTAAGATCCACTCGCAAACAATGGAACGAATCATCCAAAGATCGCCTCTTGTGTAACGCAGAACCAAAGCAGCAGTTCCTGGGGTTTATGGTGATGGACCATAGGTTTTTGTCTATGACATTCAATCTCCAGGGAATACTCGGTGAAGACTTCGTTCGTCCATCTATCAAGGAGATTAACGGAGGTAATTTTGATAACCAAATCGACATCTCTAAAGTGTTTTATTCCGATGGGTTGGTGTTATGCGTCGCAAGGGACAACTCAACTCTCGTGGTTTGGAATCCGTATTCGGGTCAAAACAGGTGGATACATCTGGAAGAACCTTACCATGAAACAGACATGTTTGCTCTCGGTTACGACAAGGACAAGAACCACAAGATCTTGAGGTTGTACGATGATTATTACGAGTACAAAGTTTACAATCTCGAGTCTGGATCATGGGGGGAAACAGATCATCTCCCAGACTGGGATATAGATTCTTACCACCGCGGCGTGGCCTTAAATGGAAATGCTTACTTCTTGACTAAAGAGAAAGGAGTAAAAGCTAAGTATCGTGTTGATTACTTGCTGTGTTTTGACTTTACGACGGAGAAGTTTGGAGATTTTCTTGATGTGCCTTATAAGCATCGTAGGAACTACATTGGGACTCTTTCTTGTGTTGGAAAAGAGAAACTCGCGGTGTTATATCAGAGCTGGGATACACGTGAGATGGAGGTTTGGGTAACAACTAAGATTGAGCCCAATGAGGTGTCGTGGAGCAAGTTTTTTAAAGTTGATATGAAACCACTCATTAGGTTTGGTTTTCAACGTGAAGATGAAGCTGGCAGTTTCTTCATTGACGAAGAGAAGAAACTCGCCGTCGTTTTTAACTTAGACGGGAAATCTGATAAAAGGACCAAGAAGAAACGCTGTTACCACACAGCTTACGTCGTTGGAGAGAAGGGATACTTGAGAAAAGTGGCTCTTGGAGAAGCTGTGGAGGTGGACGGGTATCGTATCCCGCTTATGTGCTGTGGCTCTTATGTTCCAAGTTTAGAGAAGATCAACCAAAATGAAGGAGTGCAAATCAACCAAAATGCTGGACGCAAAACGACGCAAGATAAGAAGAGGAAGAGGAAGAACATAAGGTGAAAGAGAGTACTACTACTCAACAATAATTGTACAATCTTCTTCTTTCTTTTTTTCTTTTTTCTTGCATCTCCTTTTCATTAGTGTTTGTTTGTTTTTGTTATTTCTTTTTGCAATGTCCTTTGAACAAGACTAGTCAAGAACTATTTCGTTTCCGTTTGGTTGAAGCAGTTTTAAATAATCAGAAACTTAGTTCTTTCCTCTTTATCGTCTAATTTCTTACCGGCATAACTAACTGATTTTGATACAAGTATACAACTGGTGTTCGATCTGATTCCATTTGTTTAGGGAAAAGAGATATATATGGTTGACGATCTAACATAGACAACATCAACTAGTATCATTTATACAAAGTGATGTAGTAGATGTAAATTAACTTTAGACTCATTTCATGCAGGCACGAGTTTAATAAAAGTCCTTCTCCACTTGCATTAAATTCTTGGGAAAATGAAGAAATTAATGCAAGTGGATTTACCAGTTTGTGCCTGCATCAAAAAATCTTTATCTTCCCCGTTTTCCCGTTTTCTTACCTGCATCAAAAAAGATAAAGATTTTTTTGATAAAGATCTTTATCTTTCCCGTTTTCCCTCTGCTCTTCATCATAAGAACCTCTCGATCATCTCCATATCTAATGTATGTCAGAAGAAGAGAGGGCCTCTGTTTAGGAATAGGATGAAGTAGATCGATATGCATTTGTGTGACCCCTTTCTTCTCCTTCCTCCTTCAACACAAGGTCTGGATGATTCCTCCAGGCTCCAGTCTCTTACAATGTTCACATGCTGTTCTCCGCTGATAGCCACCACAAAATGCCCTTAAGGTTTCGGCAGGGACTTCAAGCAGTTTCACTGACAGAGTCCTTGCTGACTGTTACACCGGGTTTTGCCTCCTATGTATAGTGCTGAAACTATCGTTAATCAATGAATACTAAAAAAAAAGCTCTAGTAAACTCATAGTAATTTATTTAGCAAAAAAAACTCATAGTAATATTCTAAGGTGTATCAATCAACGGTAATAAGGCAAGCTTCGACAATCAAAACGGGCAAGTAAATAAGCGTGGGCTACAAGCGAGTTTTGATATCTGGAAGTTTTCAAGGTTTTATATAAGCTTTTGTTGATGTGGTTGTTTGAGTTGTGGAAAGTTAAAAATGCAAATACGGCAGTTTCCATTAGACTAATTTAATGAAACTTCTATATTTTGAAAGGCACTTTGTGGGCAATTAAGACTTGTTTTTAGGTTACGAGAAAGAGCATATAAATAATCGTAAAAAAAAAAAGTGGGCAAGCTTGAAAGTTGTAAACCCTAATTTTCTACTTACTTGAAAACGATGACTATGTTGTCGGATCTTACGCAGGATTTGGTAGAGGAGATATTGTCTAAGGTACCGATAACTTCTCTTGGAGCAGTGAGATGTACTTGCAAAGGATGGAACGCTTTATCCAAAAATCGGATTCTATGTAAAGGAGAACCAAAGCATCAGTTTCTAGGATTCATGATGAAGAAGTATAAGCTTTTTTCAATAAAGTTCGATCAACATGGAGTCCTCTACGAAGATAGTGATGAAGAATTCGTTAAACCATCAATAAAGGAGATAGGTAATTTTATTAATCACGTCAAGATATCTCAAATCTATCACTGCGACGGTTTATTGTTATGTGTCACCATGGATAACTCAAGGCTTGTGATTTGGAACCCGTATCTGGGACAAACCAAGTGGATCCATCTCAAAACAAGAACACGATCCACATATGCCCTAGGATATGACAAGAACAAGAACAAGAACCACAAGATATTGAAGTTTTTCAATAATAACCAGGGCTACTACGAAATTTACGATGTTAAGTCTAGTTCATGGAGGACTTTTACTGTCATTCCCAAATGGGATATTGATTGTGATAAGTTGGGCGAATCGGTAGATGGGAATACGTACTTTTGGACTAGAGAAAGAAGAGTAGCTGAAGGGTATGCATCTGATGACCCTTATTTCTTAATCTGTTTTGATTTTACAGCAGAAATATTTGGAAAATTTCATTTTTTGCCGTTCGGTTCGAGGAATTTTTCTTGTGTTAAAGAAGAGAAACTAGCAGCTTTATATCAACAATGTCATACATCTATGATTGAGGTTTGGATTACCACTAAGATAGTGCCCGATGATGTGTCGTGGACCCTCTTCTTAAGAGTTGACATTAAGCCACTGGTTGGTCTTGATTTTCATTTTTATGAAAATAGCTGTTTCTTCATTGACGTTGAGAAGAAACTCGCCGTGGTTTTTGATTTAGCTGAATCTGACATCTACAAAACGACTAATTCTTACATCATTGGAGATAAGGAATACTTGAAAAAAGTGACTCATGGAAAATTTAAAGCATTCCACGCCCCACTTGTGTGCTCTAGCTGTTATGCTCCAAGTTTAGTGCAAATTGATGACCCAATTGCAAGACGTGAGAGGAACAGGAAGTGGAAGAGCAACATAAAAGAGTGGAAGAGAATGAAAAGGAACAAAACACAACAACGCTAACCGCTACGGGCAAAAGGAAACAAGAAAACTTAGTTATTTTAGGATCGATGATAGCTTAATTATCTTATCATTCGATTTTTTTTTTTTTAATCTTTTCTTTTGCATTGTTCTTTGAACAAGACTAGCCGATTATTATTTTGTAACTTTTTGATTAAACAGACAGTTTTAGCTGGTTAGAAACTTTATCAAGAGATTTTGAGACAAATTATGGTGTCTCTGATTTCATTTCTTAAACAAAAAAAAGTATCATAAATATGATTGAAGATCAAGCATATCTATGATACAAAGTGATGTAGAAGATGCAAATTAACTTTTAAGACTTTTTTCATTTTATTCAGGCATGAGTAAAAAGTTATTCTCCACCAATTAAAATCAAATCCTTCATTATACCAACTAGGCACAAAAGCATAAATGATATATAGTAGGACATAGGTATCATGCTTTCTTCAACATGAAATAAGCAGAAGAAAACTAAAAAACAATACCTTCAGCAGGAGACCTTTGGCACTTTCAGCTTCCACTGAATGAAGCTCCTTTCTCAGTACTCCAAGTAAGCATCTGTGAGATACATTGCTAATTAAATCTTCACTCAAGTCTTAATCCCCAAGGAAACAACAGTTACCAAATTACTCAAAAAGCAACGATGTAAAAAGGGCTTCAAAGCAACGAATAGCAAACCTGAATCTTCAACATCCAATAAATCAATCTTCAACAATCTCATTCAGCTTCGTCAACACAAAATCCCATAAAAAAAAATTGTGAATTTTTTAGCCATCTATCGAGATACTTAATTAGACCATAAAAATCCCAAATTTATAAAATCTCTCGCAATTATCTTGGATCAGAGTCTCGGAATCGGATTGTTCAGGTTCGTCTCTGTAGTTCCGGTGAATGAAATCGACCTCATTCACGCGGCTGAGAAAACAAAACAAAATAGATGAACAAGCAAACACAAAAACCAAGGACCCGAGAGAGACGGGAAAGAAAGAAAAAAAAAACCTGCGAATCGCTTGGAGATCGAGAGATCCTTCGTGGGTATCTCCTTCCATTAAAGAAAGCTTAAGCCTTGATGATGAATTTTGGCGCGACTGTTGTTCCAACAAGTGAAGAGAGTGTGTGTAGCGGTGAAGTTGAAAGCGCAGAGAAGATTTCAGTTACTGAACGAGGAACATAACCTTCTAAACTCACTCCTAAGTTTATAATTTTATTATACATTAAACCCCAGAATTATATTTTGAGTCAATTAGACCCCAAAAAGTTGGAGTTAACTGCAATTCCGGTTCAATTTATGAAGGTCAAGTGTTAGACCGGTTGGTAACAAATTTATTTTGTTTTATTTGACTACTAGGTGCTCCCCATGCAACGATGCAACGCGTTGGTTGTTGTGTAGTTGGCACTTTGGTCTTTTTCGTTTTTTCTTTTGTATTATTTCGTTTTAATTAGATATATATGGGCTTCGCAGTCATTTGTATTTATACACTATATCTTTATACCATTTCGTTTAGAGGTGTACAATTGTGGCGTTTATTTTTTATGAATTATGAGGATGTTGTTTTTTGTTTTTGAGGATCCAATCTTATCATTGATATTGTTCCCAATACATTTATTGTATTTTAGATTTTCTAATTAACTGCTTATATAAATCCTTCATACGTTGATGTTGCAATACTAAGTTATTTTTTAAAATAATTATCTTTCGTGTAAGTGATTATGTTTGTATGCCCATGTTTTTGTCTAATTTTATAATTTATAGCGTTAATTTCGTTTATATGAGAATTAATGAGTGACAATTTCATTACATTTAAACAGATAGTGGAGTTAAGCGTTTTTGAATATATGATTTCCAGTAAATTTTGTTACGTTTATATGGCAATAAATTTAGCATATCATGGAGCAAAGCGTTTTTGAATATAGGACATCGAGCGTATGAACAATTCAAGGCAAATAATTATATCGATGGCATCGTGTAATAAAGAGAACTAGATTAGGACCCGTGCTCAGGGTTGAAATTCTTTTTATTTATATTGTAATTTTTATATACAATCTAATTTATGTGATTTATTTTAAAAGTTTTAGTGAATAAAACATTATGCAATAAAATCATCTGCTAAAACTGATGGATCCGTGCTAGAGCACAAATTTCTAATATTTTTACTTAAATCACTATAAATGTGATTGTTTTATTTGTTTTAAACTTATTTTTTTTAGGAAACACTATGCCATTAAATCATATGTTGAATATGACTTATGGAAAGAACGTATATTTTGTATAGATTTTGACCCGTGGTACACCGTGAGTTAAGTTATTTGATAAAAAATAATAATTTGTTTGTTAATTTTTTGTTACAGTATTAATTTAATCAACTTAATTAGATATGTCTATTAATTTAATATTCATATTATTAACAAATAATAAAATGATATTTTACCCGTGTAGCACCGAACTAACAAAATTTTAAATTTATATTAGTATCTACTCAAACACGTCATGTCATATAAACCCGTCGTGTAATATTTTAACTCGCAGTACACCATGAATTGTAATATTCTAATGTGTATAAACATAATAAGCATCATTATAAGTATGATAAAATTATAAGACATGAACCGAAAGATGATACGTTATCAAAAGGTAACGATAGATTATTGATCGGTTTATTTTATAGTATAATTGGAAATCACTCTTAATCCGCGGAAGAGTGACTATTTTTTTAGATTTGTTTGCCTATATAAGGTTAATTAAATATTTTTTGGAGATTTTATTTTATTCTTTCGAATAACTTGTTTTAGAAGATCTTAAATCAAGATTAACTAATGGTTATTTTTTGAGATTTGTTTGCCTATATATGATTAATTAAATATTCTTTGGAGATTTTATTTTATGTTTTCGAATATCCTGTTTTAGAAAATCTTAAATCGAGATTAACTAATGGTTACAACTCATATAACCTATAACCTACCAAATAATTAAATAATTAATTTTATAATTCATATTATATAGTCTACAAAAAAATGTTGTATACTTCCGTTTTATTATATAACTAATTTAAAATATATATTTTTTTCGTGTTTAGGTATATGAATATGAGCGAGGTATTTTTTGTGAGAGGTGATTTGTATTATTTATATTGGCAGTTTTGAAGATTTTGTAGATCAAGATATTAGGAATCACGATTAATTGTTATTATTTGCTTAGATTTTGTTCTTTTTTTATGGTTACCAGTATTTTTTCTGTGGAAAATTAATTTGGAATATTCTGTTTATTGCTTTTGTAATCAACGTGATGTAGCAATTAAATCTTTGAACGATATATTTTGGTGTAAAAGAGAATTAAGATTATCCTCTTAAAATCTTGCGAAAATGAAGAGGTTACAGATTAAGACTTTCAACGTGATGTAACATATATCTAATACAAATTAATATCAATTTTTTTATAACCCATTTGTAACCTTTTATTAAAATTATATAGTCTACAAATTTGAAGTTGTGTACTAATGTTTTATTAAATAGGGGATTGTTGACCCATATTAACCATTACAAGGAAGATGTAGTGTAATTTAGAAGATCGAAGGGGCAATTTAAGAGAGGCAATAAATTTATAACCTCATACATTGTATATATGTGACTATAATTTTAGCTAACTAAAAAATTATGTAATATTTAAATATAATCTTGAACATATATATATATATATATATATATTTTTCTGGGAGGAATGTATGGAATTATTGGATAGAAGTTATTTGAGTTAAATGACCTTTTATGCCTTTAAAGTGTGTTAAATATTAATAAATTTTTATATGTGTCTTGACTTTTTTAAAAAGGAATACCAAGTGTTTCCTTCCAAATATGAAGTGACATAGTATTTTAGTTTTCTTATATGATTGTATGAACTTTAATGTAAAGGTTTTTCAAAGTAATAAGTACACTCAAACTGATTGAATTATAAAGTTTGGAGAAATGTTTATTTCGATTAATTATCTGCTCTTTTAAATATATTAAATAAGTATGTTGTTGTTCCTACAAATAGGACAACATATATTATAGTTTAACCATGGAGTTAAGCAATGGAAATGGAACTTATGATTGCAAGACAAAATGTTTATATACTAGGTATTATCCCGCGGAAAACCGCGGGCTGAACTTTTTTTTGATGAAATTTTGTAATAATTTATTTTGTTATTATTTATAATGGTTTGTGATTTTTTTTTTTGCTTATATAATAATTTTTGTATTTAAAAAATGTTTATTGAAAACCTGTCAATAAAACATTTGCATGTAATGAATAAAATTATTTAAACATTTATGAAATCTTTGTTATAGTTGTGAAGTAAGTAAAAAGATATAACTAACATGTAAATTATCTGTTAGGTTTTTTTAAGTACAAATTAGTTTTGATTCTACGAGATTTTTTTTTTACTTTTCTACAATTTATTTTATTTGATGTTTCCTTTATTTTTGTTTTTTTAATTAGAAATATTTATTTAATTAATTATTTAATCTTAATTAAGTTTTTCTAATGCAATTGAATATAATTTTTTTACACATTTTAAGGTTAGTTTTATATTTGTACTTCCCAATTAATATAGTAGGATATTATGTTACACATTAATCGTTTAAAAATGAATAGAAACATCTAATTTTCAAATAAAGTTGATTTTTTTTGTTAAAACCAACATATGTGAATTTAAATTTAACTAAGCAAATTTTAAAAAATAAATATGAATAGATTAGAAAGGCAAGAAATATAAAAGAAATATTTTATTTTTATATAAATAAAATAAAAATTGAAAACAATGTTAAATATATATAATACTTTCTAAATTAAAATATAGAATCAAACTCTTACAAGTTACATTACATATGAGATATAACAACATTTGATATTGGTGGGAGAGGAGGAGAGAATGATTACTATAAGATGATAATCCAAATTAGATAATGGATGAATCTTTAAAAAATAGAACAATGTAAAATATATATATATATACATATATGTATAATACTTTCTAAATTAAAATATAGAATCAAACTATTACAACACATATGAGATATAACAACAATTGATATTGGTGGGAGAGGAGGAGAGAATGATTACTTATAAGATCATAATCCAAATTAGATAATGGAGATAAATATTTTAAAATAAGAACAATGTAAAATATATATCATGTAGTCTAAAATTAAAATTCAGCATTAAAAATTTACAATGATATTTCATTTGTTTTTTACAACCCATACAACAAAAATAAGAAATCAAAAATAAAATAAAAAAACGAAAAATGATTTGAGGTATTGTAGAAGAGAATGAGAGAATGTGAAAATAAGATAGTAAAAGAATACCAGTATGAGAGAATGAGAGATTGAGAGAATGCTTATTTATATGATAAGAAATGATGGAAGTTACATTTAGAATTATGGAGTTACAATAGTAATTTATTGTGTTTGAATAAAATTGAGTGCTGGAATATGATTAATGCATAATTTATTTTATTTTCAGTTATAATTTTATTTTAATATGTGAGTTAAATGTATTGTGTTTATTGAGTCTTAAATATTATTTAAAGCAATTAGAAAGCAAATAAAATATAAAAAAATTAGAAAACATTAAATGAAAATCAACCAATAAAGAAAGACCAAAACCTTACTTTTATATATATGATTTGAGTCTTTTCAATATGAACTGTTGTTTAGTTTAGACGTATATAGTAAATTTTCAACTTTTAATATTATAATTGATATATCTAAACTTAATAAAAAGTTGAAAATTATAAATATTTAAATATATTAAAATTTCAAAATAACACAAACAAGTTATTTTGCAGGACGAGTTATATGACATATGACATGGTTGAATTGATAATTTAAAAAAATAAAATATCATTAATATGATAGTTCTATATGACAACAAGGAGAATCATGCCTTGCAATTGGAGAATGAGCTCCGTACCATCACCATCGGAGATCTCTCTGTCCAGGAGTATTGCCGTAAGATCAAATCTCTCTCTGAACTACTTACCAATGTCGACTCGCCGGTCTCCGACCGCCAGCTCGTTATGCACTACCTCAATGGTCTTAACGAAAAGTTTGACGGCATTCACAGTGTTCACCATTTTGTAACTGATAATCATTGCAGAGTAGAGTTTGACCCTTTTGGTTTCTCTGTCAAAGATCTAATGAGCAGGATAATCCTACTTCGATGTGATAGGGTTCTCTCTATGCGGTGACACATTCCAACCCATCCTCACGTCCTCTTGCTCTCATCTCGGGTAGTTCTCTCTGGCACTGTAGGATGGGTCATCCGGGTCTCTCCATTTCTCGTTCCTTAAATTCTTTGGGTTTGTTATCAAATAAAACGGCTGATATGACATCTCTGTGTCATGCGTGCAAAATAGGTAAACACGTTCGTCTTCCTTTCTTTTCTTCTTCAACTGTTGTTACTGAACCTTTTCAAATTATTCATTATGACATTTGGACATCTCCAGTTCTCAGTAATAATGGTTTCAAGTATTATCTTTTATTTTTGGATCACTTTACTCATTATATTTAGGTTTTTCCCCTTCAAAAGAAGAGTGACACATTTGGCAAGTTTTTACAATTCTCAGCTTATTTCCGAACCCAATTTAACAAACCAATTAGAGCTCTTCAGTGTGATAACGGTGGTGAATACACTAGTCGAGAATCTTGACCACTTAACTGCCACCGGTACCACCTTGCATCTCTCTTGCCCACACACGTCACAACATAAGGGATGCTATGAGAGGATGCTTTGCACTATCAACAATCTTGTGCGAACTCTTCTCATTCAAGCGCCATGCCTTATTCCTATTGGGTAGAAGCTTTATTCACTGCTGTCCATACTCTCAACCTCCTTCCCTCTACCTCCATTAAAAATCAAATTCCATTCACCTGCTTATTTTAGAAACCGGTTGATCACTCTCATCTCCGCGTGTTCAGTTGCCTGTGTTATCCCAACATGCTGTCTACCTCGTAACAAACATGCTCCAAGGTCTGCAGCATGTGTTTTCTTGGGTTAACCATCTCATCATCGAGGTTATCGCTGTCTTGAGCTCTCTACACGGAAAATAATCATCTCTCGACATGTCACTTTTGTTGAAGATGTTTTTCCGTTTACAGCTCCACTCGCTTTGCAGCCACTTCCACCTCTTCTTTTACCTCCCGTCTCACTTCCTACTCCTTCACCACCACAAACAGCACCTCAACCAGCCCATGAACCATCTTCAACCCATCCAGCCCCAATGCAAACTCAATACGCCATGACTACTCGTAGTAAGAATGGCATTGTTAAGCCTCGTACTTGATTGCTCGAGTAATTACCCGATACACTTAACCGCAAGGAAGTATATACGGGGTCGAATCCACAAGGACCAATGGTACACTAAATATTTGCGAGAGTCGTAAATAGCTAAAGCAAACGAAAGAAAATTCGTTTGGTTTCAGAATTGTAAATAAAAATGCAAGAAATAAAATCGATTAGCTTATAAGATTAAAATATTGGGTCATAGGGTATTTCAGAGATCAATGCCTAATGAGAAAATGAAATATGGAATTCAATAATTAAGAACCGTTCCAGAACATGAACACAATAACAGACTAACCCTCTTTCAAGGCATTAGAAACTAAACTTGACTACTAGTTTGCTAAACTTTCATTTGCAACCTCCTAGCCAAATTTGCATTACAATCAAGTTCATTAAGTTCACAATGCGTCCCAACATCAACTTTCGCAGGCTAGAAATACATTGCTCAATTCACACTCATTCAGGCATTCTATCGAACACTTTTGATGCATAGAAAAACCTAGAGTCTAAAACAAGGTGATCAGTCCTATTTTAGCATTAAGATCATGTGAATCAAAGAACCTAAGGATTAAGAACTCCAAACAATAATTAAAACATCAATTCATTGAATCTCCTAATTGGAACCCTAAAACCCAATTGGAGAACTACTCACACATAGCAAAAGAGAAATCAAAAATCATAGATGAAGAAAACATGATTAAATTGCAGAAATAATAAGAAAGGGTTTAGAAATCTTCTCCAAATTGTCAATGAGGATCAATCTCTAGAATCCCAAAAGAGTGGCTTACAAAAAGTCTCAGGTAGCAGAAAGAAAGCGTAGAATAAAACTTAGAATAAAACTTAGGTTTTTTTCTCCCAGCAAATAGAAGGTATTTATAAAGCTCCCCAAATAAGGTAAAAAAAAAGTAACGGCCTGGTTAAGACATTTCTCAGCCAGGCGGGTATCTTAGGTAGGCGGGTTTTGACGTGAAACTTGCCGGTTCAGACTTCGCTTCTCAACCAGGCAAGTTCCTCTTGTAGGCGGGTTTTGACGTGAAACTTGCCGGTTCAGACTTCGCTTCTCAACCAGGCGGGTTCCTCTGGTAGGCGGGTTTTGACGTGAAACTTGCCGGTTCAGAATTCGCTTCTCAACCAGGTGGGTTCCTCTGGTAGGCGGGTTTTGACGTGAAAGTTGCCGGGTTAGACTTCGTTGCTTGGCCAGGCAGGTCCCTCTGGTAGGCGGGTTTTCACGTGAACCAACATTAATCTCATATGTTTGTTTGTATCCAGAATAGCTCATTTTCCTCCAAGTTCCTCCAAAGTGTCCTAAAACCTGTAAAGACTCGATAAAGAACTAAAAGACTCCAAAAACACACTTTGACTCAGTAAAAAGTGTAAAATAAGAGAGAAAACAAAGACTCAAAACCGATAAAAACACCATATATCAACTTCTCCCGACTTAGATCTTTGCCTACCCTCAAGCAAAACAAAAACCTTTGCCAAGGAAAGAGGTTTGAAAACGCGAGAATTCACATATTCTTCTGGGATCATGCTATCTAACAATTGCCTGCAAACCACTATCACAAAGCTCATATCAAACCGTACTAAATCGTACTTTGCCATGACCATAGCAGCTTCATAAATCCTAAGATCACAAATACTTTCAGACTCAGATAACTTAACCTTTTAACATTCATTAGTAAATGCGTGCATTCTCACAAAGGGGATATCAAACACATTATGGTCTAGGTGTAAGGACAATTTCAAGGTGGCTCAAGTGTTTAAGGTTTCCAGCAATGCGAACGGATGCAAATCATTATGCAAAATCACAGTGAGACACAGACCAATTAGGAGGTACACAGCTTCCCTCTAACTCGGATCAAACCAACCAACGCTAAACCCCAAACAAATCATTATTGTTCTAGATGCTTTTGATAAATAAATAAGAGCACTCTGACTTTTCCGGTTCCATACTTACTCCTTTCCCATTTTTATTTATTTATTCATTCTTAGATTTTTCTTTTTTTCTCTTTTTTTTTTTTTCTTTTTTAGATGGGGGAGTGGAACCGGTTCTCGTCTCACAAAATTGCATCAAAAGAACTAAATCAAGGAAACTCAACACATGCTTGTGAACATAACCACACAACCACAAAAACTCAATATCAATCACCCAAACAAACTACAATGACAATCCTAACTAGAGGAAAGCTATGTCGGTCTGTATACTCCGTAGTTTTTGCACATGAATGCACATGATGATGATGCTCAAGAATGCGAGTGGTATGAAGCAAGGATATGGGTAAAGGTGTGGTACTAGACTAAAGACGAGTCTAGCCATTCAGAATTTACAAAGAGTGGTAAAAATGGTGTAAACTAAACTCTGAATGTATGATCCATTACATGATTCTCAACCCCCTAAGTGAGATATAATAAGTTCATATTAAGTCCAAATAAGCAAGGTCAAGCTCAAATCATCCAAATTTCAAAGTGACAGGAATTATTGAAGTGATCAAGTCATGATTTTTTCTAAACTTCCAAGTCATCCTTAAACAATGTTAAATGGTCCCAAGGCAATGAATCAAGCATGGTGCAATTCCCTAAGAAAAGCTCATAATTCTCAACCAGCATTTTGACTCAATAAAACACACTTTTGACTCGATAAAACAAATTGACTGACTCAAAAGAAAGCAACAAAGGAAAAACAACCAAAGCAAACAAGATTAGTAGACATTTGACATCTTCCCCCAGACTTGCTTCACACCGTCTCGGTGTGAAAACAAATCCAAGAAAAGAGGTCAAACAGACTCAGAAGAAATTTAAAAGAAAAATAATTAGTAAAAGAGAGAAATACCTGGTGGGTTGCCTCCCACAAAGCACTTGTTTCATGTCACTAGCTTGACCGGATTCTTGTGAACTAATGAGTATGAGCACAAGGACTTGCTCCAAAACAAGGTCTCCAATCATTCATCTTTAGCTTCAGAACTCTACTCATAACCCCTTTCACAGCTTTTCGACCTTTTTCTTTCAATTATGAAGTTAGAATACTCCTAGCTTTTGAAAAAGGTTTTGAGGTTCCCTTACACTGCACCTTATACTCTATGGTATCTCCAACACACTTCATAGGTGTCAAGGTTACATGAGGATTTTCCTTTATCCATTTGGGCTTAACCTTGCAAGTAGCACTAACCTTTTTTACTGGAATTTGAAGGTCTCCATCCAGGACTTCCTTGACCTCACTCCAACCAATGCATGTCTTCGCATACTTATCCCTAGGATCATCAATGGTTTCAATTGAAAAGGCTTGTCCTCCAATAGTAGGTTTTTTCAGCAACCTTCTCATGTCAAATTCCTGAGTATGGTCACCAATCTGCAAGTGAATTTGCTGTTTTTTTACATCAATCATAGCCCCAACGGTATGTAAGAATGGGCGACCAAGAATGAGAGGATCATGTGGTTCTTTATCAAGCTCCAAAACTGTGAAGTCAGTTGGGATGTAGAAGTTCCCAACTCTAACATGCACATCCTCCACCAACCCAACTGGAGATCGCACAGAACGATCAGCAAGCACTAAGGAGATCCTTGACGGTTTGAAATTGGTGATTCCCAAACGCTCTGACACAGAAAGCGGCATCAAATTGACACTAGCTCCCAAGTCACATAAACATCTCTCAAACATGAATCTCCCAATTTGGCAAGGTAGTACAAAACTCCCTGGATCTCCAAGCTTCTTAGGAATCTCAATCGGGATGATAGCATTGCACTCAGAACTAACCATCTCTACCTCTTCTTTCAAGTGTGCCATTGCAAGGATTTTCTCCTTGTTCCTTTGATGTTTTTCCTGCTTCTCAAAATGCACATATGCCTTCCCAGTTGAAATCATCATGACCCCTTCTTCAATGCTCTTCTTGTAAGACAAGACATCCTTCAAACATTTCTTGTATGTTTTTGTGTTCTTTATTGACTCTAGGAATGGGAGTTTGATGTGAAACTCTTTCATAACTTCATCAAAGCGAGCTTTCGCCTTTTCAACCTGATTTTAGCTTCCACTAGATGACCTGGAAATGGGAGCTTAGGAACATATGGTGGTGGTGCAACGTATGGTGGCTCATCATCTCCTTCAATCTCATTATCTACAGCAACATCAACAACAAGAACTTCCATCTCAGAAATAATACTCTCATTTACAGCTTCTTGAAGACTTCTCTCAGCAACTTCTCCAGGTTCTTCTTGAATCATAACAGCATAACAATGCTCTTTATTTTTGGGTTCACTTTTCCCTGGTAAAACACCTGATGGTTGTGTAGAGGTGGAAGAAATCTGAGCTACTTGGTTCTCAAGAATTTTAACATGTAAAGATAGTATTGTGAACTTCCCATTAAGATCACGATACATGCTGTCCACCTTAACATTGATTTCAGCAGCATTCTTCACCTGACCTTCAAGAATCTGCTGCATCATCAACTTCATTTCATTATCCCCTGAAGAAGACGTAGAAGTGTTGCTCACAGGAGCTTGAACTGGTGCTTGGTAACTTCCCTGGAAGTTGTTAAACTGGGGTTTTTGCTGAAAACCTCCTTGACCATATCCATTTCCCTGTCCTTGTCCCTGAGGCACAAATGGCTTATTGTAGTTTCCTTGCCCTGGTATAAACTGCTTTTGTTGAAACTGTTGTGGTGGATATACCTGATCCTGTGGGTTCTCAACATTAGTGCTCTGGTAAGAGAGGTTGGGGTGATTCTTGTAGCCCTGGTTGAAACCATTGTTCTGATATCCTTGGTTCACGTAATTCAGCTTAGCTTGTAGTTCCTCAAAACCATCTCCAGCACCTTCCTGATAAACCTTACCATCACCAGTATCATCACAGAAATTCAAACTCCTCTGATCTCTTCTCAAAAACTGCTCCACTTTTGCAGTCAACTCAGCAATCTGTTTTGATTCTCCTCCTCCATTACTTCTCACTGTCCTATCATAGTCGACACAATGGTTACTGTTGCTAGCAGCTAGGTTCTCAATCAAAATCTCAGCTTCTCCTTCTGTTTTGGTCATGAAGTCCCCATTACTAGCTGTATCCAGGGCCATCTTATACCTCTCATCAACCCCTCTGTAGAACGTGTTGATGAGTGATTCTGGTGTGAATCCATGGTGAGGACATTCTCTCTTATAGTCTTTGAACCTTTCCCAAGCCTCATGGAATGACTCAGTAGCATGCTGCTGGAAGCCTGAAATCTTATTCCTAAGAATAGTAGTCCTTGCTTGAGTAAAATATTGTCCCAAGAACGCAGCTTTATACTCATCCCATGTTCGAATGGTATCTCCCTTCAACGACTTAAACCAGCGATGAGCTTTATCACTCAGAGAAAATGAGAACAACCTGCATTTGACAGCATCATCAGGTACCCCATTCATTCGCGTCGTGCCACATATATCCTCAAAGTACTCCAAATGATAAACTGGGTTCTCTGACGGTAAACCATGAAACTGATTTTGCTTCACTAAACCCAACAGTGCCGGTTTGATCTCAAAATCATTTCTGGCGATTGGAGGATGTTGGACGCCTCTACGGTACATCTCAGCGTTGGGAGCATCATGTTCCCTCAAAGTCTGTAGAACATTTGCTGATCTTTGATTAAAAGCAGCTAAACGGGCAGCTTCTTGGCGCACAGCTTCTCTTTGTGCAGCTGCACGGGCAGCCTCTCCACCAACAGGAGGATTAATGTTCCCAGCAGGAGGGGGATCCTCAAACTCTCCATGATGTTCATCTTCATGATGTTCATCATCAACATTGCCAACATTTCGACCAGCTAAATCATCAGCCATTTCAGCAAGTCTTTTCTTTTTCCTATTCTCTCTCTCAAACTTTCCCAAGTCTTCGTGATATTGTTCTAAGTGTGAAGAGCCTGCACTGCGGGTCATACACCTGAAAACACCAAAAGAGAGAAAAAGCTTTAGTTAACAATTGTAATAAAAATGCTCTAGACTATAAACTAATCCTAAATCTCTAGGTAACGCAATTGGTCCCCGGCAACGACGCCAACTTGATTGCTCGAGTAATTACCCGATACACTTAACCGCAAGGCAGTATATACGGGGTCGAATCCACAAGGACCAATGGTACACTAAAGATTTGCGAGAGTCGTAAATAGCTAAAGCGAACGAAAGAAAATTTGTTTGGTTTCAGAATTGTAAATAAAAATGCAAGAAATAAAATCGATTAGCTTATAAGATTAAAACATTGGGTCATAGGGTATTTCAGAGATCAATGCCTAATGAGAAAATGAAATATGGAATTCAATAATTAAGAACCGTTCTAGAACATGAACACAATAACAGACTAACCCTCTTTCAAGGCATTAGAAACTAAACTTGACTACTAGTTTGCTAAACTTTCATTTGCAACCTCCTAGCCAAATTTGCATTACAATCAAGTTCATTAAGTTCACAATGCGTCCCAACATCAACTTTCGCAGGCTAGAAATACATTGCTCAATTCACACTCATTCAGGCATTCTATCGAACACTTTTGATGCATAGAAAAACCTAGAGTCTAAAACAAGGTGATCAGTCCTATTTTAGCATTAAGATCATGTGAATCAAAGAACCTAAGGATTAAGAACTCCAAACAATAATTAAAACATCAATTCATTGAATCTCCTAATTGGAACCCTAAAACCCAATTGGAGAACTACTCACACATAGCAAAAGAGAAATCAAAAATCATAGATGAAGAAAACATGATTAAATTGCAGAAATAATAAGAAAGGGTTTAGAAATCTTCTCCAAATTGCCAATGAGGATCAATCTCTAGAATCCCAAAAGAGTGGCTTACAAAAAGTCTCAGGTAGCAGAAAGAAAGCGTAGAATAAAACTTAGAATAAAACTTAGGGTTTTTAACTTAGGGTTTTTCTCCCAGCAAATAAAGCTATTTATAAAGCTCTCCAAATAGGGTAAAAAAAAGGTAACGGCCTGGTTAAGACATTTCTCAGCCAGGCGGGTAACTTAGGTAGGCGGGTTTTGACGTGAAACTTGCCGGTTCAGACTTCGCTTCTCAACCAGGCGGGTTCCTCTGGTAGGCGGGTTTTGACGTGAAACTTGCCGGTTCAGAATTCGCTTCTCAACCAGGTGGGTTCCTCTGGTAGGCGGGTTTTGACGTGAANACTTAGAATAAAACTTAGAATAAAACTTAGGTTTTTTTTTCTCCCAGCAAATAGAAGGTATTTATAAAGCTCTCCAAATAAGGTAAAAAAAAGGTAAAGGCCTGGTTAAGATATTTCTCAGCCAGGCGGGTATCTTAGGTAGGCGGGTTTTGACGTGAAACTTGCCGGTTCAGACTTCGCTTCTCAACCAGGCGGGTTCCTCTGGTAGGCGGGTTTTGACGTGAAAGTTGCCGGGTTAGACTTCGTTGCTTAGCCAGGCGGGTTCCTCTGGTAGGCGGGTTTTCACGTGAACCAACATTAATCTCATATGTTTGTTTGTATCCAGAATAGCTCATTTTCCTCCAATTTCCTCCAAAGTGTCCTAAAACCTGTAAAGACTCGATAAAGAACTCTCCTCAACACCATCATCACCACACTCAGCTCTGCGTTCGACCTCTCAGACTTGGGCAAGCTCCATCACTACCTTGGCATCGCTGTTACCTACAACGACGCTGGTCTTCTTCTCAGATAACAAAACTACGCTGCTGACATTCTCCACCGTGCCTCCATGAAACACTGCAATCCGACTAATACTCCTGTTGATCCTGCTGCCAAGCTATCTACTGATAACAGTCCACCTGTTGCTGATCCAACAATGTACCGGATTCTTGCTGGCGCCCTCCAGTATCTAACATTTACGTGCCCAGACATCTCCTTCGCTGTCCAACAGGTTTGCTTGTTTATGCATGATCCCCGTGAGAATCATCTCACTGCGCTTAAGCGGATTCTACGCTATGTGAAGGGTACCATTTCTCATGGTCTTCAAGTTCATAAATCCTCTCAACCACTGATCTTGTTGCATATTCTGATGCGGATTGGGCCGATTGTCCTTCCATGCGACGCTCCACCTTAGGTTATGTTGTGTTTCTTGGTGACAGTCTCATCTCTTTGTCATCCAAACGACAACATACAGTATCTCGCTCTAGTGCTGAAGCAGAGTACCGGGGAGTTGCCAATGCTGTTGCCGAAGCTTCGTGGCTTTGCAACTTGTTCCTGGAGCTCGGTTGTCCCCTCACTAAAGCAACTCTTGTTTACTGTGATAATGTCTCTGCTGTCTACATGTGCTCCAATCCAGTGAAACACCAGCGTACAAAGCATGTGGAAATTGACATCCACTTCGTCCATGAACACGTCGCTCTTGGTCAGGTTCGTGTGCTTCATGTCCCGTCCTCACTGAAGTACGCTGATATCTTCACCAAAGGACTTCCATCGCCTCTATTCACCGACTTCCGTTCGAGCCTCAACGTCCAACCTCCTCCCGTTCTGACTGTGGGAGAGTGTTAGTTAAGATACACTCTTATCTCATTCAGGGAATATACAAATCTATTGTATTGTTAAGATCTCATTAGATATGATTTTCATGTGTATATATACTTCCCTATGATTAATGTGAATGATCATCGCATGTTCTACACTTACACATAGAACATATATGTTTCAGAACTATTCTTCTATTACCTCTTACTGGACTCAATACCTCTTTACAGATCAATTATAAAAGATTCAAACAATTAAATTAGCTTGAACATCTTATTTAAGGAACTAGTCATAAAAATCTGAGAGATTTAGTTACTTTGTACGAAAAAAAATTATGAAAAGGAGCTAGTAATATGGAACCTACTAGGGAAGCAGGTTTGAAATGAACAATTTTCAAGATCTGATAAGCATCTGAGAAATATATAATCTTCTCCTGGCTTAGATGGATTGACCAGTTCTCAAACAAAAGAAAGTCCACCGACACACATTTATCTACTGCAGCCTGAAGCAAAGAGATTCAGCACTGAGAAAACAGCTAAAACACTAACACATATAACACATTTGACTGATCATAAGAGTGCTTGTAGCTTCAGAAGCCATATCTTCAGGGAAGCAAGAACTCAGTACAATAACTTTCCTCATAATGTCTCTACCTCCCCATGAGTACAAAGCTCGATCACACATAATACTTGATACCTTAAGATCTATAAACAATTCAATGATCATCAAATTAACTATGAAGAAATAGATAGACATATCAACGAAATGATAGACCTCCGCAAGACATGGTTCCCAATTCATCGATCTCAGGTACAAATGCATCCAAAGACAAGCTGTTAACAGCGTGATGGAAGTCTCGAAGGCAGAAGTTGGCCGGATTTTTTAACGTGACGCGCAAGCTAGAAACGGAGCAATCTACCCAGTACCTGTTGCTCAAGGTGGCCAGTTTGAGCTCTGC
Organism: Camelina sativa; assembly: GCF_000633955.1. Classification (NCBI taxonomy): domain Eukaryota; kingdom Viridiplantae; phylum Streptophyta; class Magnoliopsida; order Brassicales; family Brassicaceae; genus Camelina; species Camelina sativa. Next base: position 10,892,681 of record NC_025699.1, on the reverse strand, counting down.
AAAATAACGTAAGGGGATCTCATGATCGTCACGATAGATTTTTCTGGCAGATTAGGAAGTGAGAACTTGAATTAGTGAGATAATGTATCATATACGATTGACTGAATTAAGAAAATAGGAAGGTGTAGTAGTGGGGTAAGTATTAAATAGAGGGAATTGAACCCTTAGGGCATGTGCATCAGTTAGGACTGATATTTGGTCCTTCAAATATTTTATTCTTATTTTGAGAGTTTCTTAGGTTTTGTATGAGCATTGGTGTCCTTCACAGTTGGTCCCCTGGAAAAAATAATAGTATTTTTAATTTTAAAAATTAATTATTTAAATAAATATGTAAAAACATATTAAAGTTTTAATTTAAATAAAACATATAACATTGACATTAAAAACATAAGAAAATTACAAAGTTACAAAAACTTGAAAAAAAAACAATGGTGGTTGGACTTTGATTTTTCCTTCTAGCATTATTACGACAGATGACATTGGTGGTCTCAGTGTCAGAGATGGGTTGGTACAGAGTAAAGCTATGTTCAACATCCTCATTGCTTCTTTCTTCGAAAAGCTCTAGAAGACTCCCTTGTTCTTGCAAGACATATGCCCAATCAAGAAGGTAAATAAACTCTTCTCTTGGTCTGTAATTTGTATTGCTCTTTCCACTAACAATCTCTAAACAGACAACACCAAAGCTGTAAACATCTGCTTTGTCTGTTAAGTAACCCCTCATTGCATACTCTGGACTCTGGAGCCATGTAACCTCTGCATCAGTCAAATATAGAGTCAGTAAGTGTTAACCGCTCGCTATGAATTTTAGAAAAGATAAGGGGATGAAAACTCACATTGTCCCTGCAATCCTTGTGCTGATATGTGTATTCTCTTCCTCGTCGAGCTTGGCTAGACCAAAATCAAAGATCTTAGCATTTAGAGACAGATCAAGAAGTCACAAATTCTCTGTTTCCTTGCTTAGATTTTGATGAAAGCTGCTTCACGGCGATGGTCATTCCATCAGCAAGAACACCCTAATAACTAAAACACATTAACACTAATTATAATCCAAACTCAAAGAAAGTTGTGAAGATGTGTAAAACCAAAGCAATCATGATCACCTTATAAACCAGTCCAAATCCTCCTTCACCAATCTTGTTTTCTGGATCAAAGTTATTAGTACCACGTTTGATTTGTTTCAATGTGAACGAACCTGTCTGCAAATCAAGTCCCCGAAGCTCTTCTGATAAAACAAAAATGTAAGATTTGAAAGAAACAATCATCAATTCAATTATAGATTCATCTTAGCAATTTTGGCAACTCAAGATTCACAAAACCTAATTCTAAAGCATATTTTCAAAAATGTCGTGCAGTATTAACGAATATGTGGCTATGAAACTCAAGCATTTCCATGGTCGAAGGACCAGCCCATCACAATTAGCTAAAATGGCAACACAATAAATAGCTTGTCCAACACAGATCAACAACTATGCTATCGATTCAGCAATTAGGAAACAACATTCACGGTGAAAAAGCTTGTCCCCAAGCAACAATTCGAAAGAAATTGATATAATAAGAATTTTCGAATCGATTGGCTAACCTGCTGAGAAATCGATTCGTGAGCGACCAAGGAAAAGACGCAGAGAACAGAGAAATCGACCAAGGAAAAGACGCAGTATTAACGAATATGTGGCTATGAAATCGATTCGTGAGCAGCCCATCACAATCGATTTGTAATCCTTGTAGAGAACAGAGAGTCCGATAATCCATTCTTCTTCTTCTTTCCTTCTCTTCTCAAATCTTTTTTTTTTTTTGCTTTAGAGAAGAAGAGAAGACCAAACGCCGCCACGTGTTATCAAGGACAGTCGAAAATACGTCCCATATGTAGATACGTTTCTTCCTTATTTCATTGATTTCGATTTAAATTAAAAGTTTTAATTATGTGGGACGCATACAAAGTACGCTGATGCACATGGCCTTAGTAAAAGCACATAATAGAGGAGTGGGTTTATTGGAATAGCAATGAATGCATATAAAGGTGAGATGCTAAAACCCCATGGTAGTGAAGAGGAGAAAAACATAAATGGTAGAGAAGAGGAGAGGTAAAATGACCATCATGACATAAGACGGAGAACGTTAACGATCAAAGCTGATTATTAAGGTGGAACATAATAAATTACCATTAGCATTCTGAAGTAGATTGGGCCGAGATCATTATAGGCTTTCAGTTGGGAAATATTTTTAACTTAGGAGAGGCCAAATATAACAGTCTATATATACAAAAAGTTCATCAACTCTTACATTAATATTTGTTTAAATAGGAGTGATGATGTGGCAGCATGAAAAGTGAGAAAAATGAACTTAATATATATACTAGAATTTGTACCCGTGGGATTTTAATTTAAAATATTTTCTATTAATATAAATTCTTGAGTTCAAATATATTCATTCAAAATTTTGAGTATAAATTAATATAAACACTAAACTTACTTTACTAAGTGATATACAACATATATATTGTTGAAGATAATATTTCTTTGTTATATCTATTTGCGCGGGATTTTAGTTTAAATTTTTTATCAATAAGAATCATTAAATATAAATATAATCATTTAAAATTTAAAAGATAAATCTATATAAACACCATAATTATTTTATTAATCTATATGTAACATATAGTGTCTAGTGTAGCAATAATGTTTTCCTAGCAAATCAACAATATATCACTTGGTAACAAAAAATGACTTAAGAACTTCAAGGGAAGAATAAAAAATATTGTTGACAATCTTCTGAGCTTTTATCCCTAGAAGAGTTCAGTCCATATTCTTATCCATGAAAACATCTTTTTAAAATTTTTAACGTCGAATGTCGATCGTTGACCTAATTATAGATCATTTAAACATATATCTTAATATTGAATACAAATATACAAAGTTTCATGAATATTTTTAGTGCTATGTCGCTACAACGAGGTTGTCCAAGTGCATCACCTGCCATAATCGAATTTCTGACCAAGTCAAGAATTCTTAGATGGTGAAACGGTTAAATCCGAAAATGAATACATATTTGTCTAAAACCTCATATGTTATTTTCAGATGTTAAATTTGTGATGCAACCTCAACTTTGTTTTCTCAAAAAAACATTGTGTACTTTGTATGTGTTGTTTCTGCCAATGTTTTTGGTTAAAAGCATTTGACAAAATTGATGATATCTCAAGCTTGTTTGTTTTTTTTTTTCAACCAAACATTAAATAATTAAAAAAGAAATCCAAGATTTGTTGCTCAAACAGGAGGATAAGAGTATACAAAGGTAGATTCAGAAACTAAAGGTCTCGGCGAGCAAGGCAGTCGGCCCTGACACTGGAGTCATGTGGGATCCTGGTTAGGGTGAAGGAGGGGAAAGATGTTCGGAGCAGCGAAAATTCCTCCAACAGGTTCGAGAAAGCGGGCCAATCGTCCGGCGTCTGCACCATCGCAACTAGCTCTGCACAATCCGTCTCAAAGACTTGACAAACAACTCCAGCCGCCAATAAAGACTCCATAGCCCAAATCAAAGCTTGTAATTCCTCGTGTAAGGGAGTAAGACCTCGTCTATGACTCCGTGCTCCCACAAGGAGCGTCGAATCTTCGCCATTACAACACCACCAGCCCAAACCTTGGAGAGGGTCGGTACCTTTCCATGAACCATCAACCTAGCAACGGGGAAAAGAACTCCTATCCTCCATTAAAGGTGGAGGGTTCAGATAACTCACTGAGTAAGATTTGGCCTCCTCCCATAATATTTTATCATTAGCCGCTTGATTTAAGATTTCAATTGGCTCTAACTCGATGCCCTGGAAAACCTTTTTATTCTTATCTTTCCAAAGTGACCATAAAATCCAGGGGAGACGAGAAGCTATATCAGAAACCCCGGATTGAGAAGACGCCCGCTAGAATATAAAATCTAAATTCGCATAGATAGAACCATATGGAAAACCTCCCGGGTCTAGCAACACTAGAGACATCGCCCATATACCTCTCGACCAAGGACACTCAAAAAGAGTGTGGTTTATAGTCTCCGTAGCATAAGCACACCGCTTACACAAAGCATCACAACGGACACCCCGACGCGCAAGCCGTTCCACCACAGGGAGAGTACCCGAGGCAATCTTCCAAAAAAAGTGTTGAATCTTCGGGGGAACGTCAAGTTTCCACGACTGAGCCCGCAAGGCCATGCACGTCGGCCCGTACTCAACTTCCGCAATTAATTCTCAGGCTAACCGGTAACCTGATTTTACCAAATACTTCCCTGACTAAGTAAAGTGCCATACTAATCGATCAGGCTGATGAGTTTTACTGACCGTCATACTCCGAATAAGTGGTATATCCACCGGATCAAACAAATCCTCAAGGATAGGCATATGCCAGTCCTTCGTAACTGGATTAATTAAATGATTAACCATCAAGCTCGGAAGCAACCACTTCCCCCGACCATTCGCTGGTCTTGGACGAGTATCCAGTAACCACGGATCACGTCAAACCAAAATAGAGCAACCAGAACCTACCGCCCATCTCGCTCCCTGTTCCACCAATTCCTTGGTTAAATAAATGCTCCTCCATGCAAAGGAAGGATTATTTGGTTTTTTTGCCAGAAGAGGATATTTATTCCTGAAATATCGACCTTTCATCACCCGAGCCATTAAGGATGTCGGATAATGAATTAACCGCCAAAACACTTTAGCCAGCATGACATCATTGAATTGTTCCAGAGCTCTAAAGCCTAGGCCCCTGTCACATTTATCTTTGCATAATTTATCTCAAGCGACCCAGTGCATACCCCGAGCCTTATCATTATACTTCTACTAGAAGGTGGAAATAGCGCTTGTTAGTTTAGACGTCATTTCCTGTGGCAATTTATAACAAGACATAACATGGGTAGGAAGTGCCAACACCACCGATTTAATCATAATTTCCTTGCCACCTTTTGATAAATACTTTGCAGACCAACCATTTACTCGATCATCCAACCGATCCTTAACATAGCTAAAAACCTTTTTTTTTCAAACCTTGCAGGTTTTCAGGGATACCCAAATAAGATCCCATACCACCCTCTTTAGTTATACCAATAATAGATTTTAACTGGGATCGTACATCAGAAGGGACCTTCTTGCCAAACATGATAGAGGATTTCTTCAAATTAACCTCCTGCCCTGAGGCTTTACCATAGTTACCTATTATATCCATTACCATCCTACATTCAGTCACCTCGGCTTTACAAAAGAACAGACTATCATCAGTGAACAATAAATGCGAAACAGTAGGACTATCACATGCGATGGTGATACCCGTTAATTTATTTTCCCTTTCAGCCTTTTTAATATTTGCTATCAAAACCTCTGTGCAAAGTATAAATAAATATGGTGACAGAGGATCCCCTTGACATAATCCCCTCTGTGGTCTAATAAAACCTTGGGGCTGACCATTCAGAAGAACTTGATACGTCACTGAGGACACACACCACATAATCCACGAAATCCATTTTCTATCAAATCCTAATTGAACCAAAACCGCCTCCAAAAAATCCTATTCAACCTGATCATATGCCTTACTCATATCCGTTTTAAATGCAAGGAACTCCGAATTACACTGTCGGTTAGTATTCAGCCCATGGAACATCTCCTGAGCAAAAAGAATATTATCTGTAATTAAACGACCAGAGACAAAGGCCGATTGAGTTTCTGAAACCAAAAGGGGTAGAAACCGCTTTAGCCGAAAGCACAATACTTTAGAAATAATTTTGTAGCTCACATTACAGAGACCGTTCGGCCTAAATTTTGCCATCCTCTGCGGTCGATCAACTTTAGGAATGAGACAAATATTAGTCTCATTTAAAAGTGGATCAAAATTGCCAGTTCGGAAAAACTCTTTAACCAAAGACACCAAGTCCCCTTTTAAAAAAGACCAGAACTGTTGAAAAAACAGTGCTGTCATTCCGTCAGGGCCTGGAGTATTCTCCGGATGCATGGCAAACAAAGCCTTACAGACTTCCGCTTCAGTAATGTCCCTAGTTAGAACTCTGTTCATACTGTCCGTAATAATTGGATTGATTCCTTGAAGCATCTCTGAGATACCCCTACCATCTGATTTCTTAAAAAGATCCTCAAAATATTTTGTAGCAATATGCTCCATGCCCGAGGGTGAGTCAGTCCAAGCGTTATCAACATCAAATAAACCGACAATCCTATTTCTCACCCGCCGTTGTTTGGTAGATGCATGAAAATAATTTGTATTTTTGTCCTAACCACCCTTAACCAAAACTTCCTGCTTTTTTGTTGCCAATAAATCTCCTAATCGCGATACGCCTCCTTCAATTTCCCCTCGATACCTCAAATTTCTTCCTGAGAAATCGACTCATCCATCTTCGCCTCATGTAAAGCTGCCTTCAAGGAAGAAATGATCGATGGGCCAGAACGTACATTATTTTTCCGCCACTAGGAAATCAAATTCCTACAATTTTTTATCTTATCCACAAAGCCTGGAATTCAAAAGTTTCTTGTACGATTCCACCCTGACTCAACCTCACCTGCTAAACCCTCCTTACCCAACCAGCGTTTATCAAGCCAGAACTGCCTCTGCCGTCGCTGAACCGTCGTCAGACAAGTAGCTAAAATTGGGCAATGATCGGACCCAATCATCTCCAAATAATCTACTTTCGAATTTGGGAAAAACCCATGCCAATTCTTATTACCCGGTGCACGATCCAGTCGGCACTGAACCAACTGATTATTGCAGCGATTCCCTCTCCAGGATAATTGTTCCCTATAGCAAGGAAATTCAAGCATCCCGCAATGACGGAGCATTGAGATAAAATGCTTAAAGGAAGATGCTGAACGCAAAGCACCACCCTGTTTCTTATGATTTCCAACTAGTTCATTAAATTCTCCAATTAGAAACCAAGGATCAATACGAGAGGAGCCAATATCCGTTAATTTATCCTAGACTTTTTCTCGATGTTGGGGGACAGGATCCCCATAAACAAAAGACATAAAAATCAACTGTTGCCCAATGAAAGCTTGTGTATCAATAATACGATCATTATCTAAAAGAATAGAAAGTTTTATTTCATCCATAAAGAACAAAGTCAAACCACCACTGGCCCCACGGGGTTCAACAGTAAACAACTTATTATAACCAAACTTATTCTGAAGTTTTTGTAAATAAGAAAAACATTTCTTTGTTTCTGATAAAAATAAAATGTCTGGTTGATGCTTTCTCCACAAATCACCCAAGTAATTCTTTGCAGATCAGCCCCAATGCTCTGACAGTTCCAGCTTAGTATCTTCACGTTTGAGCCGGTGGTTTCGGGAGAGCCACCATCCCCTTCTTGAAAGGACGACCTCCACCACCAGTAGGAGTGCCATCTTTTGTCTTTTGACCTTGCTTGCCCACTCCCTCTTGCTTATTGCCCTTACCTACAGATTTGAAAGACAAAGCTTTAGCCAAGAGTCATTTCCCAGGTGAAACCAGAGGCAAATTAACTTTCTTTGAACTGTGAACTCCTTTTCTAGCCTGCGGACTACCCGCTTTAGCTTTAAAGCTGATCGGCTTTCCCAGAGAAACAGCCTTCATAGCGGAACTCATATCAATCATACTCAAGGATAAAGAATCAGAAACATGAATACCTTGGATAGAAGTACCCTCTGCATCTAACCTTGACACACTGCCATCCTTGAGTATTAAATCTGATTCTAATCTTGAGTCCTCTTGATTAATATCATCATCAAACTCCACATCCTCCAATAAGTCATCGGTGCTCTCATTGAAGCCCGAGTCCTGAAAGTCCTCCTCTCCTCCCCCCCCCCCACCTGAAGCATTCTCCACAGATGCCTCCATAGAATTATCCTCAATCATCACAGACGGACCACCATCCTGAGCAAGATGTGGAATCCTTTTCCCGCCAGAAGCCTGCTTGACCTTGTACATTGGTTTAGGCCACACAGGTCTGATACCCTTCCTCTGTTGAGGGAGACCAGAAGAATGATCCACCATATCACCTCCACCCATCTACAAACTAGAAGGATCGAATCCCAGGTTAGTTCATGGCCCACTATTCTGATACCTCATCTTTTGTCCCCAAGCATGACCTTGGTTCCTCACTTGCAACTGAAAACCGGAAGAGCTAGAGGCACCACCCTGAAACTGAGGTTGTCTCCTCTCTTTATACTGCTCAGATTGAAAATCCAAAGCCCGCTTCACATGTTTCCTTGGTTTCTCCCACCCACCATCATGTTGAACCGAGCCTTGTTTAACCACAACCTGTTGTCGCTGAGCACCCCGCTTATCCACAAGGTCCACCATCCCTCGACTAGCTTGTACATTTTTCAGCTCAGGACAGACCAACACATCATGTGTTAATCTGAAGCAATGCTTACAATAACCAGAAAGCTTCTCGTACTCGATAGAAACCACCACCTCATCACCAGTATCAAAGGGGACCACCAAGTTGAAGAGCAAAGGATTGAAACTGTTCACCGTGACACAAATGCTACATGTATCCTCATCTAATTCCTTGATTCTACCAACCTTCTTCCCTATAGCCTCTAGCGTCGCTAACTCCCATAGGTGCATAGGTATTCCACCCACCTTCACCCAGAAGCTGATAGACGAGGGATAAGAGTCAGAAACTATAGGTTTCCAACGTACTAGAGAGATCATCCAACCATCAAAGTGATAAGGACCATTGAGCAAGCCTTCCTGAAGATCCACTTCATCCTCAAAATTGAATTGGAAAGTACTCTGTCCCAAATCTGCACCCGTAACTTTAGCTTCCAACTTCCAAATCTTGGGCAGATTAGCAATCAGAGACTCCATTCTCTGAACTGTTGGATTCATCAATCTTCCAATCAGAGTAAGAGAAAATTGCTGAATACGCTGAGCTAAAACAGAACTCGAGATCTTCACTACCTCTGTATGGACCAAAGTTGCCTTGCCTTTATTGAGTGCCAATTGAGCCATGATGAATCGCAAACACGAACACAGGAGAAAACTCGGAGATACAAACAAGAATGCTCCAACAAAGGTACTCCTGCAAAACCACCAATAAGTGAGAGAAAGCAAAGTAATACCGTGAGAAGAGCAAACTCGCAGCCAACTAAATATACAGTCACAAACCAAGAGCACCAAACGGAGAAAAACCAGGGACCGTATCAACCTATTTTCCAAAACATCACGGGCAAATAAATGGCCGAATATACTCCTCCCAATCAACCACAAGAAACAAGGAAAGAAGATCCCATTACTCTCTGTCCAGAAAATCATATCACCACTAGCAAAGATCGTATTACCAAACATAAAGATCACATAAACATTCAGGATCAACTCGAGGTATGACTCAACCCAAAAATCCACAAAAGGAAGATCTACTTTCAAACACTCTAAAATTCAAATCCAACCGGATACACTGGGTAATCGCATCATCACAGATCCTTCGCCATGGGTCCGTGTATCTTTCCCCATTAAAACCCCCTGAATCCGTATCCGCATAAACCAATATACTGCAGATCCCTCACAATGAGCCGGATCCGAAATTAACTGACCACATATCCGAAGATACCAAAATCGAACAACCATCCAATTTCGTATCCTACAGCCACCAGGAGTAACCAAGAGATCTTCCCTCAATCCTCTCGCATCGCCGCCAACATCAATCATCTCAAATCGAAACACTAAAAATCGCTTTCGCCATCGCCTTTTCTTTCTTTAATCTCTGCTCTTATCAAGCTTGTTTTATATTTTATTTTTTTATCATGTTATAGAATTGTAACCCCAGTTGATAATATGTCTTCTAAGATATGCTATACAAATCACATGTTACTTTTTGTAATGGCTTACATATAATTTTTCTAATATTTTGTGACTATTGATTTTGTTTTTTAGATGAATTATTTTTTTTAAATTCTTTTTCATAGTTTTTCCTAAAAAAGTGTTGACCCTTACTATGTCTACGTTCTAGATCAAAATTTTTAGTTGAGTTAAGTAATTCATCTTTTTTTTTAAGTGAATGTTCATAATAAATCTTTGTAGTATATGTTTCTTAGAAACTAATATTTCATTTCAATTTTATTTTTATGTTTAGAATTTTATAAATACAATTACATAAATTATTTATTTACTCCATGCATTAAAATCTTACTTCTATTATAAAACTAATTAACTCATTCTAAATTATGGAATATGATCATTTTTTTGGTTAAAATTTGAATAATAACATTATTACTAAAATGAATCTATAGTATTATTTTTTCTATTTCAAAATATTCAATTTACTTAATTCATTTTTTATATAGTTATAATTTTAATTATTTACTAAAAACATAATATTGTTTTTACTATCATAAAATTTAATTAATTTCACTTAATTCGTTTATTTATTTATTTTACTATTATTAATTATAATTAACTAGATTAGGACCCGCATGATGTGCGGGTTTTGAATTGGCAAACAAAAATAAAGAAAATAATATATTAATCTTTTGTTATAAAGAAAAATTACTTTTCGTAAGTAAATATATATAAATATTTTTAGTTAGGGAAAAAATATATTCTCATAGATGAAATTTTTTTTTCTTCATTTTTACATTAATACAATAATTTATACTTTTATATTTTAAATTTATTATAGAAATTATTAAAATAATCTAAAATTAAATTATCAGCAACCAAAAGTTTTGCCAAACATTCAAATGAATATCATTATTGCCAAATTTCAAAAACATTCCACAATTTATTCATACAATAGTTTACATGCAAACAACTCATCAAATCGTCATCTTATTAACATCTATTATTTCTAAGTTTTACCACAAAAAAATGTGTTCAGATACCAAAAATTATTTTATTGTTAAAGTATACTCTTTATCACCACCTATACAATGTGTCTATGAACAAATTGAACCAATTTTATGTCTCTTTGCTTTCACTTTGACATAGTTCTTTAACTACTAAAATTGTTTTATATCATAGTTTCTTTAACCATTAAAATTGTGTACTCACAAAAAAAATTAGAAGAAGTATCTCCACCATTGCAATGAGTTTATAACCATTCAAATTAAAATTGAGAAACTGAAAAAGATGTTTATTTGACATAATAAAAATAAAAATTTGAAAATTATAAGCACAATGACATATGAGACTTGGATAATTCGTAGATATAAATAGAAACTAAAATTACTACAACATAACAATTTTTTTTCAAAAATATTTTTTTTCAATATTACATATCCTTAACTTAAACAAAAATATTACAAAACTTTATTTTAAATCATCACTGATTTCTAATTTGAAATCAAACTGAAGTAAGTAATGTAAAACATAAAAAATAATACATTAAAAAGTAAAAATATTAAGAAAAAGGAATATAATCAAATCCTAACTGAAAACAAAATTTGAATAAAAATATATAAAAATTTAATTTACATCATCACAAATTTATAATTGATAGAAATTGAAATAAATAGTATAATATTTTAAATTAAATCATGATACAATTACAAACATTTATACGTGTTGTAATCTCATATATAATATTTATAAGAATATATAACATAAAATTAGAATATAGTTCTGATCATGTTAATGAGTAACTTCAAAACGAAGTTTTGTATAAATGTGTTGTTATTACGTTGAGAACATATTTTTACACTTGTCGACATCTTAAATTGATAACTTGACATATGTGATGATAAAGTTGATGACTAAATTTTAAAACAAAAATTTATAATTTAAATGATGAAATTGTTAGTTTTTATTTTCTAAACTTTTTGACACATGTAAAATCTTATCGATAGACTTGACACTTGTCTCGATCATGTTAATAACTAAATTGAAACCAACATTTATATATGTCTTACTTATTATATAAGTAAAAAAAAAAATCTAGCAGAATTAGGTTAATAATAAGAAATTAGTTCAACTTTTTATATATAAATAGTTATTTCTTGTTACTTATGTATAGATTTCCTTTTTATGATAGGTTTAGAACTTTTAAAAAGTCATATTCTCAATTTCTCTACGGTGATAGGTAAATTTTTCTTTTTTGTTTTGGATTAATTTCTCTACACTGACCAAACATGGTGTCGACCGACACCTAACTGGTGTCGATCGACACTCCCTTCGCAGACGCGAACTGCACGAATCCGAACGACGAACCTCCGTTTCCAATCATCTCTAATCCGTTCCAACCTCACCCAAAACCTTCAGGAACCTATAAGAACCATAACACAACCACCACAAGCAAGAACAACACCACTAACACAACCAATCAAGCAAGAACAACACCACAAAGCACCACCAATCAAGCAAGAACAACAAAGGATTCTCAGGCTTAGATAAGCCATGGTCATGCACTCACCTTATCAACTGATTATAACAACCAATACAACCAGTTGAGACCCTCCTAACGTCTGAAACAGCCCAGAAACGCCCTACAACAAGCCACACAACCAAAAACGACTTATAACAAAACTGGACAGAAACATC
>NC_025699.1:10878099-10878430 GCF_000633955.1 Camelina sativa | reverse complement strand
GACCCCGCAACATAGCCATCTTGAGGTACACTCTATCGTCAACCTGAAACTCAAGATCCTTTCTCCTTTTATCAGCATAGCTCTTCTGCCGATCCTGAGCCTCCCTCACGTTCAGCCCCAGAACCCGAATCTTCTCTGAGGTCTGCTGGACAAAATCCGCACCATATATGCTCCTCTCCCCCACCTGAGTCCAACATAACGGTGTACGACATGGTCTCCCATACAAAGCCTTATAAGGAGCCATCTTAATACTTGCCTGATAACTGTTGTTGTAAGCAAACTCTACCAGGTTCAGGTGATCTGCCCAATGGCCACCCCAATCCAACACACA
>NC_025699.1:10870792-10871106 GCF_000633955.1 Camelina sativa | reverse complement strand
CAACCAACCACCCCTAAGCGACCAAGTATCAAGAGAGATGGGCTGGAATACTCCGTACCCGCTCCAGCCACGGACTACAACTCAGACCCGGCTAGACAAGCTCAAGTCGCGGCCTGCTTCTCAAACCACTTCTTAAACCTTGCCTTCATCCTCGCCTCAGGCTCCCAAGTCTGCTCCTCTACTCCATCACAGTCATACAGAACTCTCATCAAAGGAATCTTCTTCTTCCGAAGTTCCTTGACTCTCCTCCCGAGTACTCTCAATGGTCTCACCTCCAACGTCATGTTGGGCTGAAGATCCTCAGGAATCTTAGG
>NC_025699.1:10867042-10870732 GCF_000633955.1 Camelina sativa | reverse complement strand
TCCAACGTCATGTTGGGCTGAAGATCCTCAGGAATCTTAGGCAACAGATGGTCGCCCTCGTGAAGACACTTCCTCAGCATCGACACATGAAATACCTTGTGGAACGCACGCATAACCTCAGGCAACTCCAGCAGATATGCCACTGGTCCCACCCGCTCAACCACTCTGCACGGACCCATGTACCTCGGACTCAACTTAGTCTCTGACAATGACCTGTTCGGACCCCGCAACATAGCCATCTTGAGGTACACTCTATCGTCAACCTGAAACTCAAGATCCTTTCTCCTTTTATCAGCATAGCTCTTCTGCCGATCCTGAGCCTCCCTCACGTTCAGCCCCAGAACCCGAATCTTCTCTGAGGTCTGCTGGACAAAATCCGCACCATATATGCTCCTCTCCCCCACCTGAGTCCAACATAACGGTGTACGACATGGTCTCCCATACAAAGCCTTATAAGGAGCCATCTTAATACTTGCCTGATAACTGTTGTTGTAAGCAAACTCTACCAGGTTCAGGTGATCTGCCCAATGGCCACCCCAATCCAACACACAAATCCTCCAGCGTCTGGATCGTCCTCTCAGACTGTCCATCTGTCTGGGGATGATAAGCTGTACTCATATGCACCTTAGTGCCCATCTCTGCCTGAAATACCTTCCAGAACACCGAAGTGAACTTAGAATCCCTGTCAAACACAATGCTCGCTGGCACCCCATGCAATCTGACTATCTCTCTCACATACTTCTTAGCCAAGACCGCTGCTCCATCAATCTTCTTAATGGATAGAAAATATGCTGACTTAGTCAACCGGTCCACAATGACCCAAATAACATCAAAAGTTCGTGACACTGGCAATCCTACCACAAAATCCATCGTGATCATATCCCACTTCCACTCTGAAATGGGTAGACTCTTTAGTAATCCGCTTGGAACCTGATGCTCAGCCTTCACCAGCTGACACACGTCGCACCTCGCGACCCAACTAGCTACAACCTTCTTCATCCCGACCTAATGATAGTACCTCTTGAGATCACGGTACATCTTAGTCGCTCCTGGATGAATAGAAAAACATGCTCGCATGAGCCTCCCTCAAGATCTCCTATCTCAAATCCTCATCCTTGGGCACACAAATCCGACCGTGCACCAAGATAGTACCATTAGTTGAGACCTGATACTCTGAATCAACATCCTTAGAGACATTCACCAGCCCCAAATCCTTCTCCTGAGCCAACCACACCCTGCTCAGAAGATCCGCTCCATAAGCCGCCTCCTAACCCAATGGTTCTCGAGGAACCACACACAAGCTCAACGCACTGACCTCTCCTACCAGAGACTTCATCTCATGGTCCTGTAGTAACCTATCAAACCAAGGAAACTCCTGATCTTAGTGACATTCTGTTGTCTAGGCCAATCCCTGATAGCCTGAATCTTCTCCGGATCTACAGAAACTCACTATGCAGAAACAATGTGACCCAGAAAGCCCATCTCACGCTGCTAAAAACTGTACTTGCTCCACTTAGCAAACAACTTCTGCTCCCGCAGCTTCTCCATAACTGCCCTCAAATGCACTGCATGCACCTCAGGACTCTTAGAATAAACCAGGATATCGTCGATGAAAATGATGACAGATACATCCAGAAACTCCTGAAACACACTGTTCATCAATCTCATAAACGCTGCTGGCGCGTTAGTCAATCCGAAAAGCATCACCACAAACTCATAGTGCCCATACCTCGTCCTGAAAGCAGTCTTCCTCACATCTGCCTCATCTATCGGTATCTGATGATAACCCGACGCCAGATCTACCTTAGAGAACCGAGTAGCACCTCCCAGCTGATTCAACAACTCATCAATCCTGGGAAGAGGGTACTTGTTCTTGACAGTGACCCGGTTCAAATCCCATTAGTCAATGCACAAGCGGAAACTCTCATCCTTCTTCTTAATAAATAACACCAGTGCTCTCCACTGTGATACACTAGAACGTATAAATCCCTTGCTCCATAAATCCTCTAGTTGCTTCCTCAGCTCAACTAAACAAATACTCAAGTATGCCGACATCAACTCGCCGCCACCTAAATATCAACCCTCTTGTTCGTCCAAGAACCTCTAGTAACTTGCCACTTAGGGAAACTTCCCCAAGATAACTTATTCCAGAAATAGCTTTTCCACTTGGCAATTCTCCACAGTAAATCATCAATACGAGCGTAATAAAACAAACAAGTACCATACGTTCGCATATTCTGATTCACCGCGTCAAATGCTTTGCAGGCAGCTAACTCAAACCACTTGACTTATTCCCTCCAACAAGTTTACCAAAACCTTGGATCTAGCAACCCTGTCCAACTCCAATGAACTTCATCCAGCATCGTTACAACGATTAGTTTATCCTGCCATGAAGGCTTTTCGTGAACTTATGTATCTGGCAAACATGCCTCTCCCGGCTCAATCCTGCTGTAACTCCCCTTCCCGGGACTCCGGCACCACCGGCCTCACAATCCTGGCACACAGCCAAACATTCATAAACGCTATGGTCATAAAACCTTGTCCCAAAAGTCAACACATTCAAAACCCGAGATTAAACCACCGTCAATCTCTCAAGGTCTACATTCAATCGTTATGTTTATACTCACGTCCTAGGAATTGCTTGCTCCCAACTCTTCCACTCTTAGGTCGCAACCTTCGAGTCATACCGATCTCACTCTCAGACCAGCGTCTTCGAGTTATACCGTCTCACTCTTGGACCACAATCCTCAAGATCTCGGTATCAGGGGAACTACTCATCCCCTCAGGAGAACAACATCCCCTCTGCCACTCTCGGAGCCCTCAGCCCCTCGAGCTATCGGTATTCAGGGGAATCACCATCCCCTCAGGAGCAACAATCCTTAACGACTATAAACATCTCTCGACACAACTACCTCCTGTGGTCCGAGTATAACATTGCAATGTTACACCTGCCCACTCAACTTATATCCAACTGGATTAACCACCAAGCAGAGAAATATCTGCTCCAACTGCATATGTCCACCTATCCGCCTCTCTAGGCCCGATACCTCTTGAGAATAATCTCATACCGATCATCTACAACCGCTCCATCCTCTTAACATAAGGTGGAAAGTCCTCAACATCCGCAGCCCTCGACTGCACCCCGCCACATGCGGCAAAACTGGAGCCTACACTGGTACCCCTCTCGGTAACCGCTCCAACAGCACGCCAACAGATCCGCCAAGCGATCATCTCGACCCTGGGCTCCACCTGCTGCAACCCCACACCTGGGTTCCCAGCACCCCCGGCACGCTCACCGGCTAACCCCCTCTGGTCCCTCCTGATACGCTTACGACCCTCTGACGTACCTTCTCGTGGAACTCTGGACCACACACTCGCTGGCCTCGGGACCCGCCCGACAATGACCACGACCACGTGCTCGTCCACGACCAACAACTCAAACACCTTAACCACTGATCTTCCAAGAACAGAGGCTAACAAGCAGAAAACAAATCAAAACCACACAAAGAAACATAACAATAACTCACCGTGGAATCTCATTGAAGGCTCAAAGAGGATGTTCTAGGACTCCATGCCACACACAATTGACTAACTCACATAATCAATCAAGCATGCAAATCCCAAACATCTACAACAGAAACCTAGTGAACCCAAACCTAGAACCGTAAGGGCTCTGATACCAAAATGAAA
>NC_025699.1:10843868-10865785 GCF_000633955.1 Camelina sativa | reverse complement strand
AACCTACCAAATTTCATTACCTTTGAGAACGATTTGATATGCCGAAACTGTTTCCTCCCAAACCCTAACGATTCTGATCTTTCTCCTTTAATCTCCTTCACACCACAATAGGCTCTCTCCTCTCTCTCTATCTCTGAAAACGGCGACAAGACACCCTAAAACCCTTAATTTGTCGCTTCTCCACTTATAACATGATTTAGAGATTTTCCTTGAACCAAACCGAACCAAACAACAATTAAAATGAACCGGACCAAACCAGAAAACATGGTGTCGATCGATACACCAAGGGTGTCGATCGACACCCACACCAAAACCTTAAAAATTGGTTCGTGGATGTTACATCTAAGATCGTTAATTTGACACATGTTATGATCATGTTAAGCAGTAATTTGGTCACGTGTAAAAATCTTAAATATACAATTGACACATGTCACGATCTTGTTAATGAATAAATTTGACATCAAACTTTATATAATAAGATAAATATGCAACGAATGAATATTCAAAATAGTATTTTTAATGTAAAAAAATATATAATGTTGTTTAGGTGGATGCTGATGTGGACTAAGGAGAAGAGAAAAGTTAATTATATCTCCTATATAATAAAACGGAAATACACAACATTGTTTTGTAGACTATATAATTTTAATAAGTTGGTTACAAATAAGTTATAGATTAAGTTTTATATTATTTGTATAGTCTGGATTTATAGTTTTCAAAAATCTTAAGGAGAATATTCTAAAGCATCTAACTTACCATATTAATTTCGTTTATTAAATTATTCATCAAATAAAATCTTTTGATATCTAACTTAACATATTAATTTGTTAATTACCATTATACTTCACCTCTAATTTTTATATATGAGTCTATTTTGTGAAACAAATAAATTATCATATTATTTATTATATACCATAAGTTAAATTTTTAAAAACAAATATAAATGATTCAGTCTATAAAATATTCAAGTTTTAGTAATATTATTCTTTAAAAATAATATCTATTGATTTAAAAAAAATTACTAAGTAACGGGTCAAAATTTTAATATTTAAATTTAATTTCACACTTTTTTGTTAAATTTTATAATTTAATATAATATAATAAATTTTTAATAATTTATTTTTAAATATTTTTAAAATATTGAAACTTCATATAAAAGTTAGAAACTATGAACACTCTAAATTGGTTTGTTATAGCAATGTCAATAATATGTCACTATAATATGAAAGAATTTAAAAAAAACAAGTATATTAAAACAAAAAGTATAACACTATATTAAATTACTCATAAAATAATAACTCGCTTTTTAGAAACCAAATTCACAAAATTATGTCTTATAATGACATTCAAGTCATGATATAGTATACATTGTTGAAATAACTTCATCGTACATAAACTAATACAAGATATTAAAATTTTATTTTAAAATAGAAAATATACAAAATTTGTATAAAATAAAATTTTACCAGTGTTATAACACGAGTACTTATCAAGTCATCATATTTAGCATATGATTTTATTGCATAATATTTTATCCAAATAAACTTTTAAAAACAATCACATAAATTATGTTTTATATAAAAATTATAATATTATTAAAATAAATTTCAGCCCGTGCTCTTAATCTACTATATATACTAGGATCTGACCCGCGCTACAGCGCGGAGGAATATTTGAATATATATTTTTTTTATTATAGTACTATATGAATCATATATTTATGTAATGAGTTTGAATAGAATAATAGAAGAAAAAAAGTGAGTAAACTAGAAATATAATAAGTGCGAACGAATATTTAATTTAATCACTTTTTGTAGTAGAAGTATATTTATGTAAAATATAATAAAATATTTCATCTGTAAAAATTACTAACTCACAATTTTTGTTATGACAAACCAACCCGCAAAGGATTGCCTTTGTTAAAATATCAATTTTAACCCGCTCTATCATGTGATTGTGAGTTTTGCAAGTAAGTCAATGTACTTTTTAAAAGAAAAGTGATATGAAAGTGAGTAATATTTGATCATTGTTTGTAGTTAAAGTAGGAAATACCTAATATAATCTTACATTTATAATAAAAACTTTTCATTTTACAAAAGAAAAATTTTAAATTCAAAGAAATTAAAAAATGTATTTTAGAATAACAAATGGAAGGTTTCTACTTTAAAAAATTAGATATTTTAAAATATAAGATTTCATCGTAATCTGCATTATAATTTGCTAAAATATTGAATGAAATTGTGTACATCTCGCATAAGATGAGTTCCATAGATTTACAAATAATGAAATATTTGAATTAGATACTTTCCATATCACAAAATAATGAAATATTCAAATTATATATATATATATGTATTAATGATGTATATTTAAAATAATATTTACATTAACAGACTAAATTCAGAAATATTTTTTTTATCTCTCAAAACCTTTTTTTGAAAGAAATAACAATCGCAACTAACATATATTTTAAACTTTAATATAAAATAAAGAGTTAAAATATTAATAATACTTAAACTTTTATAGAGTGTAATTTTAATAATATTTTAAACTTTTTACAAAGCTTATAATATTTGAAACTTTTAAAAGTTTTGATATTTATAATATGTTTAAATTTTAATAATTTAAACATTATAATATTTTAAAACTTTTTAAAAGCTTAGAAATTTTAAAAAGTTTCAATATTAATAATAATTTAAACTTTTAAAAAGCTTAAATCGTATTAAACACTTTATATCTAATATTCAAATTTGGACCCCTGATTTATCAAGTTTCCTTTATAATATGTTTAAATTTTAATAATTAACATATTATAATATTTTAAAACTTTTTAAAAGCTTAGAATTTTTAAAGTTTCAATATTAATAATAATTAAAACTTTAAAAAACGTAAATCGTATTAAACACTTTATATATAATTTTTAAATTTGGACCCCTGATTTTTTTTTTTCACATTTGGACCCCTGATTTATCAAGTTTCCTGCTCATTAGAAGTTAGAAACATATTATTAGTCTTATATATAATGCTTGTGAACCTTTGTCAAAAAAATTCTAACCGATGTGGGATCTTTTTTTCTTTTTCGTTAGAGTAATATTGAGATCTCTATTATTAATCAAATCAATATCTTAAGTTTACGGAATATTTTTGTTAAGTTTGGTCTAACAAATAATGTTGATTTGATTTAGATTTTATTTTTAAGTTTTTAATAAATGCATAATTTTATACGATGAATATAAATTACTTAAGTTTATAAGTTTCCTAAAGTTCAGGACTGAACAAAAAAAAAAAAAAAAAAAAAAAAAAAAAAAATTTTTTNAAATCAGTATATGCCATATGTGGAATATATTGTTAAGATTTAGGGAGACAGTTAATGATAAATTAATTATAATGATAAATCAGTATGCCATGGAATATTTTGTTAAGATTTATGGAAGCAGTTAATGAAGAATCGTTTGTGAGAAATTTATTGCTGTTTACATTTATGATTTTTATTTATTGATGTGATTTTTTTTGAATTACCCGATAACCCATTTAATTCGTCGCGGGTTTATTCTCACCCGAATCCGACAGCTTTAATTTCGGGTTATTTTCTGCAATTGACCCGACCCGGAAGCATTTTTGTATTTCTCTTTTACTTATATAGGAATAAATTACAATATATAGTTTTTTTTTTTTGGGGTATATTTAACACTTTTGAGGCTTAGAATAAAATATCTATCTAGGTTATAAAAGAAGAAAAAAACCGGGTAAGATGTGTTACGCAATATACAGTATTAGTGGGCAAACGTGAAAGTTAGAAACCCTAGTTTTCTTACTTGAGAAATATGACGTCGATGACTGATCTTACGCAGGATTTGGTAGAAGAGATATTGTCCAAGGTTCCGATAACTTCTCTTGGAGCTGTGAGAGCCACTTGCAAAGGATGGAACACTTTATCCAAAGATCGGATTCTATGTACAGGAGAACCAAAACAGCAGTTTCTGGGGTTCACGATGTTGGATCATAGGCTTTGTTCGATGAGGTTCAACCTCCATGGAATCCTCAACGAAGATGGTGAAGACTTGGTTAGTATATCAATGTATCAAGTCGAGATATCTAACGTCTTTTACTGTGCCGGCTTATTGTTATGTGTCAGTGTCACAAGGGACAAGTCATCAAAGCTCGTCGTATGGAATCCGTATTTAGGACAAATCAGATTGATCGACGTCAAAACAGAAACAAAATCCACGTATGCCCTTGGATATGACAAGATATTGAGGTTTTTTGATGATGACCAGGGCTACTACGAAGTTTATGATTTGAAGTCTAATTCATGGAGAGATTTTCGTGTCATTCCCAACTGGGATATAATCTGTTATCGGCAGGGTTTATCAGTAAATGGAAATACTTACTTTTGGACCACAGGAGATTCCGATGAAGATGAAACCAATGATTTCTTAATCTGCTTTGATTTTACGGAAGAGAGATTTGGAAAGTTTCTTGATCTACCGTTTCAGCCGCCTGATGATTATGAACATTTTGGACATGCTGGTACTCTATCTTGTGTTAAAGAAGAGAAACTCGCTGCGTTATATCAACACTGTGATGCATTGCATATGATAGAGATTTGGGTTACTACTAAGATAGAGCCCAGTGCGGTGTCATGGATCCCCTTTTTAAAAGTTGATTGTGAGCCAATCTTTCTTTCTATTTTTGAGTCTGATGAAGATTACGACAGTTTCTTCGTTGACGAAGATTACGACAGTTTCTTCGTTGACGAAGAGAAGAAACTCGCCGTGGTTTTTAGTTCATGCAGCGACGAACCCAAAGGCTACAAAAAAGCTTATATCATTGGAGAAGATAGTTACTTTAAAGAAGTGGATCTTGGAGAAGTTAAAGCATATCGTAGCCCACTTGTGTGTTCTAGCTCTTATGTTCCCAGTTTAGTGCAAATTAACCAAACTGCAGGACCTAAAAAGAGAGAGAATAAGAAGAAGAAAAAGAAGGAATTGAGCAAAAACAAAGAGAAGAAGAGGAAGCAAAACCATGCAGCAATTAAGGTCTAATTAATGATGACTTACAGACTGTAAGGGTACAAGCAAGCCAAGCTGGTGCTTACGGCCGCCAAAATTATATATATTTAATCTGCCTACTTTTCACGAAAGAGTCATTAGTTCTACTGGAAACCTATTCCTAATAGATGGACCAGGTCACGATTTCGAACCACACATGGTTCATTTTTTACATTTTTCCATTAGCCAATTTTTTTTTTCTTTTTGGCTTGTAGCCACCAAAATCTCAGCGCCGGCTCACGTACTCTATATATTCATGAATTTATAGCATATTTTACGATGATAGTATCTCTTTTCCTTGAACCAAGACTTAGATAGTCGATTATTAATTAATTGTGTTTCTGTTTTGTTATAAAGCAGCAGTTTTCCTTCTAGCTGATCAGAAGAAACTTGGTTAGAGTAACTTTTGTACTCTTCACCGGCATAATTAAATTATCAGCTTTTGACACAACTAGCTAGTGTTCTCTTATTTCATTTAAAATATACCGAAGATTTAAAATATACAAGACGATTTAAACTTAATAACAACTATGATACAAATTAATGATGCAGATTAAATTTAGTCTTTAGACTCATTTCATCATCTTCCCCACTTCTATTACATTTCTTCTTTCTCCCATTGAAATACAAATTTCTCAAATAAAACAACATCCGCAGACCCTTTTTGTGTGTTGTTCATTATATATTAGGGTAATTTTATGTAGGTGATTCGAGCGCGTCCAATTCGTGTTTTACACTATATATAAGATTTTTAGGTTATTGTTTATTTGTTTAGATCTATGTTTTATTTTCCCTGCAACTTTTGAGAGATAAATTTTTAGAGAGTTTTTAGAAAAAATAATTAAGACTCCTTGAGAGAAGATTCATAACTTTTTTAATCCTATTTATTTCTTAATGATATCTATTTTATTCATAATGTTTGTTTCATTTACCATGTCTGAGTAGATCTCTTGGTAGGTTTAGAGTTTTCAAAAGAATTCATAAATTGTTAGGTTATCAGATTGTTAGGATAATATCTATAGAATTCTTCATCTAGATTGGTTTATTGTGTATCTAGAGTAGTGAGTACAACCTAGAATCTGATCTTAGGTTAATTGATTTCCTGAAATAATCTTAGATGAGCAAAATACCTATTCACAAACTTGAATTTAATGTTTGTTTAATCTTTAGGATTAGCAAAGAGATTTGGAATTCTAGTTTTTAGACTTAGATAATTTTCACAGAGAGAGCTGGTTAATTTTACTTTTGTGAATTGAGTTCTAGAATGGTTCTTAATAAATACTAACAAATTATTTATCTGCAATTTTGAATTTCCTGAGAATTTATCTGCAATAAATCCTAACAAATTATCTTCTCTCTTATGAAATCACACTTTTTTTAATTGCTTTTCTTGCTATTTATTTTAATACAATTTATTTGATTTAGCTTAATTCGATACTTAATAATATATTGTGTAAATGAGAGTCCTTGTGGATTTGATCCCTAAGTACTACAGTGATCTCTTAGGGGGGTGTATTCAACTTGACATTTCTAGTGATTTATGTAAAATTTACAAATCCTATGTTATTAAATCATGGATTTTAAAAAGTCTCCTGAAATCAACTGTTATTGAACTGATAATTTAAAAAACTACTTTAAAATCCACTGTTATTCAGAACAGTTTGTGGATTTGGATTTTAATAATTTGTAGGAATTTTGGAGTATTTGAGAGGATTTGTTTAGTTAAAAATACAGAAATCCAAATCTTATGGTTTTAGGTGAGATTTGAAAGAATTTCACAATAAATCATATCAACTTCCCTAAATTCTATCAAAATTCTAAATTTTCTAAATCCCATAAAATTCTCCAAAATCAAGGTTCAATACACCCCCCTTAATTTGAGAGAGTAGCTCTAGAGTAAATTTGAGCATATCAATACTGCTTCGTAATGAGCTAGGATCTGAGCTAGAGCCTCACAACACTTTGGATTTGAGTTAGAAAAGAGCATTATATCGTCCGCGAAGAGGAGATTATTGATTGGTGGACTAGTTATTGCCACTTTAATTTCAGGGAGAGATCCTTTGTGTTGAGCTTTAGAGCATAATACTGAGAGAACTTCTGTGAAACTTATGAACAAATAAGAGGAAATGGGATCGCCTTGGTGAAGACCTCTGGTGGGAAAAACTTGACCTTTTGGTGACCCATTGATGAGAAACTTATATGAAACCGTAGTCACACATGTCATAACTCATGAGATCCACCGTTCATGAAACCCAAGCTTTCTGAGAACTGTAAATGCAGATTCTAGAACAACTCGCTGTGAGGAACAAATCGTTGTGCCGAACAGAGCGTTGTGCCAATCAGGAAGCTGCATCAGATCATAGACGCTTGAGTTGCTGACATGGATGTGTGAGCTGACGTGGCAAGACGTGAGTGGATGTGATGATGTGTCAAGGAAGGCTGCTGATTTGGCATTGAAGATAGAGACAAAATTGTCTTGGAGTTATGGAAAATATTCTCTGCGATAAATAAGGAAAGGATAAGCTTGAGCAGCAAGCAATTTCTGTTTGCTTGGAGATATGAAGAATATTCTCCGTAACAGTTAAGGAAAGGATAAGGCTGAAGAACAAGCAGTTTCCTTATCCCGTGATACTTGGAGATTTGCCTTCAAGGATTTCTCAAGTCGTGTATATATATTCTAGGAGTAGGCCACGAGCCAACTTGAGCACTCTAGACTATTGATACAGTTGTAAACTTCGAAGCCACAAAGATAAGGCTTAGAAGGTGTGTTCCCAGTTCTCTGTGACGTTAATCAGGAAGGTGATTAAGTGCACAGAGAATTGTTTTTCTTTCTCTTAGATCTATACTGGTGAGAGTTTAGATAGAAAATAGAGAGGGTCGGTTTTACTCTCTTAGATCTACACAGGGTGTTGTGTTAGATAGAAAAGAGAGAGTCTCAGATTCATTCTTAGTCGGGATCAATCCTATTGGGTAGAATAGGTTGAGTAAGGGCCGAAGACAAAATTGTATCATTGTAAGAGATAAATTTTGTTAATAAGATTGAAGAGAAAAGCATTGGCTTGGCGTGTTCTAAATGTAAATCAGTGTGTTTTGTGTCTCTATACCCTTCAAGAACTTCTCGGAAAAAGCCCCATTCTATGCGGTTGTACGCCTTCCTCATATCAGTTTTGATGTCCATATAGCAATATTTTGTTGCTTTTGATGTACGGAGGAAGTGTAAAACTTCATGCATGATTAACACGTTATCCGATATTGCTTGCTTGGGAACGNCACGTTGGCTTGGCGCGTTCCAAGTGTAAATCAGTGTGTTGTGTGTCTTTATACCCTTTAAATTGGTATCAGAGCAGACGCCTGATAAAAGAATTGTTTATCTTTTCAACAGGTGAGATCTTGAGACGAGGTATGGAGAATCCACAACAGTTTGTTGATGAGAACAATCCGCTGATGCTTGACGCTGAGCATTATGATGATTGGAAAGCACAAATCAGACAAATGATTCAGAGTCGTGATATGGAAGTCTGGTTCGCTGTTGAAGATGGATGGTCACTTCCAACACTTACGAACATGAGAGGAGAAGTTGTAGTAAAGCCATGTAAGTTGTGGACGGTTGAGGAGAAGTTAAAGGGAAAACAGAACGCTGAAGCGTTATCTACTATTTTCAGCTGCTTGCCGATGGATCTGTTCGCAATGGTACAAGAGTGTATGTCGGCGAAAGAAGCTTGGGATATTTTGGAAGCCTTCTTTGAGGAAACCAGAAGGGTGAAGAAGGAAAAATCTGATGTATCACCATCATGCCATTTCAACAGTCAACTAAGCTCCCCGTGTCAGGAAGTTATAGTGCTGAAGAAGGTATATAATGATAAGAGGTTTGTCAAGGAATTTCTCAGAAGCTTGTCACATGGATATCTTTCTCACAAATCTGATGGTAAAGGTGCTTTAAGTTCTGATGAATAGAAGGTTGATCAGTGTGTGAAATTAGTTCAGACATATGAACTGCAGATGAGAAAGAACGATCATAAGGCTGAGAAATCATTCACTCTGAAGACTGTAGAAACTTAGACGTCTGTTCAAGGTAATGAGGGAGTACTGATTAAGAAGCAGTTCAGAAGTCTGAAGGGTGTACAACGTCAGCATCAATCTTCATCATCTAGATCTGATGCAGAGAAAGAATCTCAGAGTCCTGAATATCAAGGTTATAGACACTTCCAATCAGAATGTTCTAGACTTAAAAGAAGAAGCATGTTGAAGTGTTACAACTGTCAAGGCTGTGTTCATACGAAATCTTGTTTGACATGGAGTGATATTGATTCAGCCAAAGAAGATGGTAAGAATCAGAAGTCTGTTTTGAAGCCTAAGGATGATGTGGCTGGCTTATCTGTTGAGAAACAAGTCATCGCTCTGTCTAAAGATCTGATTCTGCAGAAGAAGGAGAATTATAATCTGGTGTCTGAGAAGAAAAAGCTGCTCTATAGAGTCTTCACTCTTGAGAAATTGTTGTCTGAGGAGAAAGTTATTACTCCCTGTTGAGACAACGTCTTGAGGATCAGCTAAAGATTAACAAGAGGTTGAGTAAAGGAGCAAAAGATCTGGACAAGCGGCTGGTAACTCACAAGGCTACTATGATTGCAAACTATGGTATGAAGAACCATGGAAGAAACTCAAGTCGTGACACAAGTGCAGTGAATGGGTCAATAGTGCTGCAAAACAGAGGTGGTGCTGTCAAACGAGCGTCTGACTTCAACCTGCAGAAGACTAAACAAATGATTGCTGTGAACAACCTGAGAGGGAAACTGTGTTGTTGTTGGTATTGTGGTGTGATTGGTCATATTAAGGTTGATTGCTACAGATTTAAGAATCGTGTAAGTCAACTATTAAGCGAGAAGAAGTTCCACAATGTTAGAAGAAGAGGCAATCAAGTCTTCATTAAGAAGAATGATATGTATTGTTATAGTGGATCTTCAAGTACCACAATAAACAATGGTTTACACCTCAAATCGATGAAAGAAAAGAAGAGATCAAAAGTTGAGACAAGAATGTGGAGTGTCGGAGTTCTGAACAAGAGAACATGTCGTTGTTATTATGCAAGTCAGAGCTGCATGTTTCAAGTGTCTCAATTGTACTATACCACTCACGCATCTGAAGGAGAGTCACAAAATGTTCGAAGATACAGACGAGTAAACATCAAGAAGCGTGACATGAACTGTTATGTACTGTTGATGGTCAACAGACTATTGTATTGAAGAACTATGGTTATTCTAGGTACATGACTGTGAATCATGGAAGGCTATACAACTTTGAAGAAGGCTCAGCTGACAAGGTCACTTTTGGGGATGAAGTTGTAGGTACAATCAAAGGCAAATGTGCATCTCGAGGTGGTTGATGAGCGCGACAATATTTGAGTCCAAGGTCAGCGCTCTGATAATAGCTGTTATATATCGAAGTCGTCCAATCCACAAACAAAAGAGTTCAATCAGCAGTGTTCTATGATGTCTAGAGACATGATCTGAGAAGGAGTGTATTAACTAGCTGTTGTCAAGTGTAAGCTGTAGCATTCAGAAAACTGTGAGAATCACTTCCATCGAGAAGCTGCTGAAAGGATTCAGGAGGGCAGAGTTGTTGTTTCTGCTGCTATTACACAGAGTTGTTCGGATGTAGTTAGTGGCGTTGCATGTCAGGGCTTTGCAAATGGAGTTAAGTTGAAACATGGGCGAAGCTACAGAGGTGGCTACTAGGTCTATAGATGTTATTGCAGGTCAGTGCTTGGCTGATGAATTCATTGTGCTGAAGGAACTTTGTGGTCTGTGGATGACGATTGTGGAGAACAAAAGTTAGACAAGTTGGAAAAGTTGTAGAGCACAAGGCACGATTGGTCTTACAAAGCTCTAAGGAGAGTTCACTAGACACAACACATTCACTTCAACACGAGATGATGAAGTATTTGTATACTAATACAAGTATGCCAAAGGTTTGATCAGTGCATATGAGTTACAGAGAAGTGGAGATGAAGCCACATCCATGATCGTAAAGTATCACACATGCGACTGCTAAAAGGATTGTCAAGCATTTTAAAGGCACACCCAACATAGGGTTGGTGTTGACGAAAGGAGCTAGCAGAAACTTGAAGAGATCTTGCTCTCTGAATCATCGTGAAGGAACTGGTGGCTGTTGCCTTCTGAGAACAAATCTGATCTTCTGCTACGCTCAGAAGCTTGTCAAGGTACCTCGTTCAATTTTTAAATATGAGCTTAATGCCTTGGGAACCTGTTTTCATCACCTAATGAGAATCAAACAATTGAGAACAGCGTACGGTATATTCTTAGACCTTGCATCAATGTTGTGTGATAATCGTTTGTTTGTTAATATTGTTGTAGATCATGTGTCACATACTAAAATTACAAGTATAGGATCCTGAATATTAGTTTATTCATACATTAGTTGTGGAGAAACTGATAAGTAATAGAACATCAGAGTATTAATTTGCGAATTGCTGATTTGTTTACAAAACCATTGGACTTGGATCAACACATGATTCCAAGAAAAGTCATTGGTGTTTGTGGGATCTAATATGTTCTGTGAGTTGTGTTGATCAGATATAGGGACTTGCATCAGAATAGGCCATGGAATTCCTAGGATGTATAAAAGAGCAACACTTTGTCTAAACGAAGAGTCAGTGGAAAACAGCTGCCTGTCATGCCAATTCATATGGGGGATCTCGTAAAACGTTGTCATGAAGGAGGAGGTCAAAGAGCTGAGGAGTGGCATTATTATGCATTCTATTATGAAAGAAGTACCAGTTTTTGTAATTTAAAAAAAAAACAGAGTAATGTGGCTGGTACGTCTGCAACAGAGCCCTGAAGAATAATAACAAGAGAATGCACAAATATCCGCGGTTGAAAAGTCAAGTGATATCGCTGATAGAGATCAGGAGGTTCAGCAGAGGATCATTCATGCCTGTTGGATCTAAGCTCTAAGGTAGTGTATCATGAAAAGTAAAAAATATATATATATATATATATATATGACTTGATACACTCCTGTCAATGCACTCTCCAAAGGAAATTCCAGCTGCCTACTTCACGTTGATGGTGAACCATGAAAATCAAAGGCATGCCAGAGCTAAAGACTAGCCACTGATCATAGAGCTGTTCTTTGAAGATTCACAAAAGGTTGTGGTAGTTTCTGGTGAAGTCCTGAACAAGTGGTTGGCACACATCACAGAACAGATCTCAAGGTATGAAAGCCTCTTACTTTAAGAAGTAAAAAAATTAATATAAAAGTACTCTTGATGGTCTATTGCTTTTCTGGTTCCCTCACTTCCTATGATTAACAATGTTTGGATGTCTGAGATTGTGTATAGAAGGCTGAAAAGAAAACAATGTGTTGTTAGAATCAATGTTTTGTAGTTAAATTCATAAATTCATATGATTGATTGTTGAGACACGAGGTTGATTGTAAATATTGTTGATGAGAAATGTTTGTATGTTTTCAACAAGTGTGCACTGATGTGTGTGTTAAGTGTTTCAGGTTTAAGCTCACTTGTTTCAGCTCATAGGAATGATCATGACTCTCTAAGAGGTAAACTCCAGAGAGCAGCAATGGATCAAGGGTCTAACATCTTGAGTGATGGATTGATCATGGAAGTAAGATCAAAGAGCTGCATGTTCTTCTAATTATTTAGGTGAAAATAAGTGTCCCATGAGTACTGAAGGGTTGGAAGTAGCTGTTACTGCAACCTGGTTCAAGTTGTGAAAGAGCTTCAGAGGATTGTTGTTGAGTCATCATGCGTCTGAGGATGATTCGAAAGACTGATACTCAGTTTGTATCGATACAATGAGTATAGTGTCAGTTTCATGATACGAAGGAATGGAACTACCTCTTCCAGAGGCTGATTAGTGTTCCTAGACAGAAGATTGTGCTCGCAAGTTGTTATCATGTCAGTACAACAGGTGGTCGTTCATTTGAGTTCCATCTTTGATCAAAGTATTTGATGCAAGGGACTGTTACCAGAAGATGGTTTGTGCTATGAGGCAAGTGTCTATGTCCCACAAGCTGTTTGACGTGTGCATTATCGTCTGTATCACCGATATATATTCTCCAAAATTCTGTTTCACCATGGGTCACTACGTCCAGAGCCAGAGCCGTGCCTACATGGTGGAAAAAGAAACACTCGCCTCCAGCCTTTAATTTGTAGAGAAAGTTTAAGAAGCCATATTTTTGTCAATAATGTTTTTCATGCATGTATTAAAGTAAGGTTATGGAAATTTCTATTAGTAATAAGGAAATATAGTGAATATAGAGCAATCTATACTAGTATTTTTGCAGCAGTTTTTGCTCAAAAATACTTTTTAGAAAGTTTTTACATTTAATGCATTGACTTTAATATTAGTTACCAAAACTTCAAAACTAATTATAGGTTAGATTTTAAAAAATAAGGAAATATTTCTATCTCATTCAAACATAAATATATGATTCCCTTTTATTTTCTATTTGAATTTATATTTAAATTATCTTGAACTATTCTATAATATATTTTAGTTAATAAAAATTATGTTTTTTTCTTGTATATGATCTAATACAAAATTTTGAAAACGGACATATATTACTCAATAGATGAATAAAAAAATACGGGTATAATATCCCACATCGTCTAAAATAATAGGGCAATGGTTCAAAGTCATACTATAAAAGAGACCAAAATGATTCCGAATACAAATGAGTAGAAAGCTTAATTTATCAGGCATTCAAACTTAAAAAACCTTTATTTTGGTTTATTCCGTTTCTTTATTTTAAAGATTTTTAAAAGGTTAAATATGAAAATATTTAAACTTTTAAAAAGTTAAATATAATAAATATTATACCGTAGATACAAAATAAATATTAAAAATTAAGATGATATAGTGTGAGTTAAAATATCTCGGGACGGGTTATATAGCGGGACGGGTTTTATCGATATTTATATAGATTAAAATATATCATTAATTTGGTGTTACAGGGGTAAAACATCATTTCATTATTTTATTAATACTGTCGGTATTAGAGAATAAACATATCTAATTAAATTGATTAAATAAATATTATGTAAAAAAGAAATTATATTGCGGTATTATATGGATTATTTAATGATTATTATATAATTATAACATATTTAACTAACATATACAACTTATAATTTAAATATTTTAGCTATAAATAATTTTACCCCGCGGTGTACCGCGGGTCCTAATCTAGTACTGCAATATATAGGATCTCTAAATACACGGACAAGTTAGGATCTCTGCATATTAATATTTTCTTATAGTATTAATTAGATATTACATTTTTTCACCACAGTTTATTTAAAATTCATATAATTACCAAAACGATTTTTTGTTGTTGATAGTGACACAATACTATGTCCACTTCTCTTTTTGAACTTTTTATGAAAGATGATTTTATACCTTTGGTTATAAAATTACTATAAAGTAGTAAAAATGTTATATTTTTATAAATGATTTCAAATATGAAACTTTTTTTTCTTTTTGCCTATGGCCTCTAAACCTCTAGGCACGGCTCTGTCCAAAGCAAGGGTCTGTTTTATCTTCTACAAGTGAATCTAGAGAAGATGTCATCTTGCGGTTAAGGAAGATTATGAAGAAGTGTGTGGATGCTTCAGTTTCTTGAAGCCTATAGATGGATGACAAGAGATCAACTCATTCCTGATAATCTGCAGTGGCAGCAGATTGTAATGAGATTTTTGGTTTAGGTATCTACAGGAACAACAGAGATGTGATGCTCTGGTCATCATCGTACATGCATGTTTGGACAATGTTGAGTTAAAGAACAGACGACTGTGTTTTCTCTAAATGATGCTCAATGCAACTATTGAGTTTCTCAGGAATGTGTTTGTGTTGAAGACTTGCTTAAGAGAAGGTGTATGAGATTCTTGCACTAATCTGTCAACTACCAAGGAGTTTGATCAAGACAGTGAATGTTCTCTTCAAAGAACATGGATTTTATGAAGTCTCGCTTATGACAGATTCGGAAAGTAGAACATGCCTTGCTCATCTGTTTATAAAGGCAACACGGTTCTGTGTATAATCGATCAAAGAAGCTGATTTGAATGCAAGGATGAAGGAGATCTACAGTGTAGCAGAGGTTTGAAATAATACACAAGAGACTGTTTTTTCTGGTAAAGCTTGTGTATGGTCACCTCTTTACTGTGATTTAATCAAAGTGCTACTTGCTGTTCGAATTCTCGACTATCAACGTCCTATTGCCCAACATCCAGTTGTGGTTGCAAGGAGAGTCAAAATGCCTACAAACATGAAGCTGTTCCAATAGGTGTCGAGACTAATCATCAGAGTGCTTAAGGATGCGAAGCACTGTTAGTATGTAAGTGATTCCCATAACTCAGTATACTATTGTGATACATATGTCTGTTTTTGACTTAGTTGATCACTCAAGCCTGGGGAGAATGATTCTAGTTCTGGTTTTTGTTCAACGCCTAATGATAAGGAGTTCTGTACTTATGGGGGAGAAGTCTTGTAGCTACTTGGTTTAGGGAGAGAATCATTGTTTATGGGAGAGACTTAATTGACTAAGTGGTTGATCTTAGGTTGTTAATGATTAAGAATATGCCAATTGAATAAGTCTGACTAGAGAGCTATTAAGACCTTGGTTTCCGCTGCAGTCCGCTGGGGTTCTGATTGTTAGGGTCTTAATCATAGTTCTGTGTGAACAAAGCTGTTGTTTGGTTTTGCTAGATAATGATTGTTGGTTTGTCTGGTTGTTGCTTGTTCTGTTTTGGGCTTGTGTTTGTTGGAGTGTCTTTTCAGGTTGAACCAGAGAGATGCTTGAGTATCAAACTCAGTCAAAAAGGGGGAGATTTGAAATGCAGATTCTGGAACAACTCGCTGTGAGGAACAAGTCGTTGTGCCGAACAAAGTGTTGTGCCAATCAGGAAGCTGCATCAGATCACAGACGCTTGAGTTGCTGACATGGATGTGTGAGCTGACGTGACAAGACGTGAGTGGATGTGATGATGTTCAAGGAAGGCTGGTGATTTGGCATTGAATATAGAGACAAGATTGTACTTGGAGATATGGAAAATATTCTCTGCGATAAATAAGGAAAGGATAAGCTTGAGCAGCAAGCAGTTTCCGTTTGCTTGGAGATATGAAGAATATTCTCCGCAACAGTTAAGGAAAGGATAAGGCTGAGAAACAAGCAGTTTCCTTATCCCGTGATACTTGGAGATTTGCCTTCCAGGGTTTCTCAAGTCGTGTATATATATTCTAGGAGTAGGCCACGAGCTAACTTGAGCACTCTAGAATATTGATACAGTTGTAAACTTCGAAGCCACAAAGATAAGGCTTAGAAGGTGTGTTCCCAGTTCTCTGTGACGTTAATCAGGAAGGTGATTAAGTGCACAGAGAATTGTTTTTCTTTCTCTTAGATCTATACTGGTGAGAGTTTAGATAGAAAAGAGAGAGGGTCGGTTTTACTCTCTTAGATCTACACAGGGTGTTGTGTTAGATAGAAAAGAGAGAGTCTCAGATTCATTCTTAGTCGGGATCAATCCTATTGGGTAGAATAGGTTGAGTAAGGGCCGAGACAAAATTGTATCATTGTAAGAGATAATTTTTGTTAATANTGTAAGAGATAAATTTTGTTAATAAGATTGAAGAGAAAAGCATTGGCTTGGCGTGTTCTAAATGTAAATCAGTGTGTTTTGTGTCTCTATACCCTTCAAGAACTTCTCGGAAAAAGCCCCATTCTATGCGGTTGTACGCCTTCCTCATATCAGTTTTGATGTCCATATAGCAATATTTTGTTGCTTTTGATGTACGGAGGAAGTGTAAAACTTCATGCATGATTAACACGTTATCCGATATTGCTTGCTTGGGAACGAAAGCAGATTGATGTAGCGAGATGAGGGATGAGAGGAATGGCTGGAGTCTCTTTGTTAGCATCTTGGCGATGATTTAGTAGTGAACACTACAAAGTGCGATTGGTCGATAGTCTCCTACTCTTCTTGGGGCAGTGATTTTAGGAACAAGTCTCATGTGAGTCTCATTATGTCGTGTGTTCAGTTCTCCTAATTCAAAGAAAGAACAAATTTTCTGAGTTACATCCTCCGCAATGGTATGCCAATAGGCTTGATAAAATTTGGAATTAAATCCATCCGGGGCTGGGGCCTTTCTTGAATTGATGGAGAATACTGTCTCTCTGATCTCTTTGTCTGTGGGCACAACAATAAGAGCTTCATTCATTGTGGCATCTACTTTCTGTGTGATTAATGTCTCCCCCACTGTGTGGAAGTCTGAATTCCCTCTGCTCAGAAACAATCAAATGTCACCCTTGATGAGCGGGACCTCATCAAGCATGTAGCTAAAGGAAAAATGACAAACAATTTAGGAGTTCAATAGTACTAGAAAAGTTGTATGAGCGCATCCTTTCGTTCGATTTTTTTTGTCTTTTCTTTTGCATTGTTCTTTGAACAAGACTAGTCAATCAGATGGTTAGAAACTTTATTAAGACAATTTGAAACAAATTGTGTTCCCTGATTCCATTTAGTAAAAAAAAAAGTATCCACCAATTAAAAAAAAGTATTCCATAAATAAGATTGAAGATCAAGCATATCCTCTCGCTTTAACTTTAGACTTCTTTCATTTTATTCAGGCATGAATAAAAAAGGTCTTCTCCACCAATTAAAATCAAATTCTTCATTAATCATACCAATTATAACAAATTTCGGAACAAAACAATATCCTCTCGCTTTTTTTGTGTTTGTACGTTTTGGTAACTTTGTGTAGGTGCGGGTCAAAAGAATAAAAAATCAGTAAAAAAGTCACTCCTACAACTAAAACAAAACGTCAAATTAATATCAACATAAGCTAAGCAAATGCCATGATCTGTTCTTAATTATATGCAGCAATGGGCTTGTTCGTTTGGTTGACGCTGGCGGCTGCGGCTGCGGCAGCGGCAGCGGTTGCGTTTATGTTTTTAACCACTGAATTGAAACAACGTTTAAAAATATTAGACGCAGGTCACAGTGTTTACCGCAGCGTCATGACGCAGATACCTGCGGCAAGTAAACGAACAACTATACCTGCGTCTGCCGTAGCCGCAGGTACCTGCGGCAGCCAAACGAACAAGCAATGTCGATCCTTCTTCATCTTCCAATTTCAAATAGCAGATGATACTTAGGTGGCAGAAACATAAACATATTTATCGTTCCCATCTTCTCACTGCTCAGAAACAATCAGATGTCACCCTTGATGAGCGGGATCTCATCAAGCATCAAGCATGTAGCTAAAGGAAAAATGATAAACAATTTAGGAGTTCCATTAATTAATACTATAAAAGTTGTATGAGCACACCTTTGTTAGACGCGAAGGAGAAAAAGTAATACAAAAACATCTTAAAGTTCTTCTCATTTGTTCATTATTTTTCACCTTCTCGTTCTTCTCCTTTTATCTGTTATGACCCAGTACTCACATGAGGGATCTGAGCTCAATCGAAGGAGCAATCGAGCTTTTGTGTTACCCAAAAGCAATAGTTGATGATAATGAATCTTGAAGTGCACTTCTTTAGTTCTTTTAGCTTGAACCAGAGATCTTGAAGTGTTAAGATGTTTTGTACAGAGAACATTTTAGATCGAAAGAATTAATGCTTTCCGTAACTGAAGACTATGTATATATTACCCATATATAGTTTTTTTTTTTTTTTTTTATATTTAACACTTTTGAGGCTTAGAATAAAATATCTATCTAGGTTATAAAAAAAGAAAAAAATTGGGCAAGAAGTGTTACGTAATATAGTGGGCAAACGTGAAATTTAGAAACCCTAGTTTTCTTATTTGAGAAAAATGACGTCGATGAGTGATCTTTCGCAGGATTTGGTAGAAGAGATATTGTCCAAGGTTCCGATAACTTCTCTTGGAGCTGTGAGAGCCACTTGCAAAGGATGGAACAGTTTCTTCAAAGATCGGATTCTATGTATAGGAGAACCAAAACCGCAGTTTCTGGGGTTCACGATGTTGGATCATAGGCTTTGTTCAATGAGGTTCGATCTCCAAGGAATCCCCAAGAAAGATGATGAAGAATTCGTGGATCCATCTATAAAGGAGATAGGTAATTTTCTTAATCATGTCAAGATTTTAAATGTCTATCAGTTCGACGGTTTATTATTATGTGTCACCATGGATAACTCAAGGCTCGTGATTTAGAACCCGTACCTGGGGCAAACCAAGTGGATCCAACTCAAAACAGAAACAGAACCAGACCAAGAACCACAAGATATTGAGGTACTAAAATCCACGTATGCCCTTGGATATGACAAGAACAAGAACCACAAGATATTGAGGTTTTTCAATAATAACCAGGGCTACTACGAAAATTTACGATGTTAAGTCTAACTCATGGAGGACTTTTACTGTCATTCCCAACTGGAATATAATCTATTATCGGCAGGGTGTATCAGTACATGGAAATACTTACTTTTGGACAGAAGGTGAAACCCATGAATTCTTAATCTGTTATGATTTTACAGAAGAGAGATTTGGAAAGTTTCTTGATCTACCGTTTCAGCCTGATTATGATGATTCTGGTTTTGGAGATAGGGGTGCTGTATCTTGTGTCAAAGAAGATAAACTCGCTGCGTTATATCATCACTGTGATGTATTGTCTATAATAGAGATTTGGATCACTACTAAGATAGAGCCCAATGCGGTGTCGTGGATCCCCTTTTTAAAAGTTGATTGTGAGCCAATCTTTGGGCTTGATTTTTTGTTTGATGAAGATTTCGACAGTTTCTTCGTTGACGAAGAGAAGAAACTCGTGGTGGTCTTTAGTTCAGACAGCGACGTACCCAAAGACTACCAAAAAGCTTACATCATTGGAGAAGATAGTTACTTTAAAAAAGTGGATCTTGGAGAAGTTAAAGCACATAATAGCCCACTTGTGTGTTCTAGCTCTTACGTTCCAAGGTTAGTGCAAATTAACCAAACTGCAGGACCCAAAAGGAGAGAGAAATAGAAGAAGAGGAAGAGGAATTGGGCAAAAACAAAGAGAAGTAGAGGAAGCAAAACTATGCAGCAGTTAAGGTCTAACTAATGATGACGTACTATAATGAATTTATAGCTTATTTTACAGTGATAGTATATCTCTTTTCCTAGAACCAAGACTAGTCGACTATTAATTAATTATGTTTCTGTTTTCTTAGAGCAAGTCCATTGGAAGGATTTAGCAAGAATTCTTATTTTTTTTGGATAAAAAATAAATCAAAATTAATAAAAACATAAGNGGTTTTTCAATAATAACCAGGGCTACTACGAAAATTTACGATGTTAAGTCTAACTCATGGAGGACTTTTACTGTCATTCCCAACTGGAATATAATCTATTATCGGCAGGGTGTATCAGTACATGGAAATACTTACTTTTGGACAGAAGGTGAAACCCATGAATTCTTAATCTGTTATGATTTTACAGAAGAGAGATTTGGAAAGTTTCTTGATCTACCGTTTCAGCCTGATTATGATGATTCTGGTTTTGGAGATAGGGGTGCTGTATCTTGTGTCAAAGAAGATAAACTCGCTGCGTTATATCATCACTGTGATGTATTGTCTATAATAGAGATTTGGATCACTACTAAGATAGAGCCCAATGCGGTGTCGTGGATCCCCTTTTTAAAAGTTGATTGTGAGCCAATCTTTGGGCTTGATTTTTTGTTTGATGAAGATTTCGACAGTTTCTTCGTTGACGAAGAGAAGAAACTCGTGGTGGTCTTTAGTTCAGACAGCGACGTACCCAAAGACTACCAAAAAGCTTACATCATTGGAGAAGATAGTTACTTTAAAAAAGTGGATCTTGGAGAAGTTAAAGCACATAATAGCCCACTTGTGTGTTCTAGCTCTTACGTTCCAAGGTTAGTGCAAATTAACCAAACTGCAGGACCCAAAAGGAGAGAGAAATAGAAGAAGAGGAAGAGGAATTGGGCAAAAACAAAGAGAAGTAGAGGAAGCAAAACTATGCAGCAGTTAAGGTCTAACTAATGATGACGTACTATAATGAATTTATAGCTTATTTTACAGTGATAGTATATCTCTTTTCCTAGAACCAAGACTAGTCGACTATTAATTAATTATGTTTCTGTTTTCTTAGAGCAAGTCCATTGGAAGGATTTAGCAAGAATTCTTATTTTTTTTGGATAAAAAATAAATCAAAATTAATAAAAACATAAGAGTTGCCTCTTATTTAGTAAGTTTTAACACCAACTCTTGTTGGAAGAGTTGCGTGTAGAGATATGATTGGTTTTATTTTTGATATAAAACAATTATTTTGCTTCTTCTTCTTTCTTTCTCTCTCTTTCAAGAAAATCTCTGTTTCACCACAAAAGCTTCATTTGTGTACTTCACAGATTTTCTTCTCTGAACCGATCAATCCCGAAGTAGACGAACATAAAAAATATCTCAATTGGGTTAGAAAAAAAAAAAAATATAATATCTTTTAATTCGTCGTTTCTTATACAAACCAATTCTATGTCAGGTCAGTCTCGTTCTCCTTCCTTGTTTCATCTTTTGATTCTTGATCAATCTGGGTGTGTGCTTGATCAATTTGGGTGTGTGCTTGATCAATTTTAGTAAGGTCAATTTGGGTGTGTGCTTGATCTATCAAGTTTTGATTTTTCGACATACCCAGATTGTGATTTATGTGTGAGATTACGCTTTTGGGTTTTTGAAGTTATGGGTAGTTCTTGAAACTTTTAGTTAGTGTGTTTTGAACCTGAATTTGGGAGCTTTCCTGCGAATTGTACCAAGCCCTTGTTTAAAGTATGTGTAATCAAGAACCAATCTTGGTGAAGGAAGAGAGTGTGGTAGGTTTAC
>NC_025699.1:10840624-10842566 GCF_000633955.1 Camelina sativa | reverse complement strand
TGTCAATTTCTATGGTGTGAACATCTGCTTTCTTTGACCACATCATTCCCTATTTAGTATGCATAACTCTATTTTCATCGTATTAACTCTAACATTGGTCATATTTTTTGTACTCGGCTTGCAGTTCAAAATCGTCTTACTACTGGAGACCGCATGCTTGCTTGGACCAACGGTGACATGTGTGTTCTGCTGCTGCCCTGTAGAGACTCGTGATCACTTGTTTTTTGTTTGTCCCTATGCTCTGCAGAAATCTGGACGTCAATAGCGAGAGATGTCTTCAAGGCAAGGCTCTCCACTTCATGGCCTACAATTTTGGAGTACCTCTCAGAAACTCAGCATGATCGCATACAAAGTTTTCTGACCAGATATGTCTTTCA
Source organism: Camelina sativa (assembly GCF_000633955.1). NCBI lineage: Eukaryota > Viridiplantae > Streptophyta > Magnoliopsida > Brassicales > Brassicaceae > Camelina > Camelina sativa. The sequence continues at coordinate 10,842,189 of NC_025699.1, read as the reverse complement.
ACTCTCCGTCCACTCGATATGGCGGGAACGGAACTCTGGGCGGCATGGTGAACCCCGTGCTCTGCTATCAACCTCACTCGCTTTATGGATAGACAGATTCGTAACCAGCTATTGGCAATCCAAAAATTGGGTGATCGACACTACGAGCAAGACTTACAAGGTTGGCTCGCAACTCGGGTCTAATGACACAACTTCTAAACTATCTATTTCTACAAGCTTCCTCTGTTTTCTCAAAGCATAACAGTTATTTTTCAAAAATAAGAACTCAACAAGAGTTTTACCATTGGAGAAGAATAAATTGATCAAACTTCTAAAAGTTCTTAATCTAAAAAAATACACAATTTAATATTTTCAAATTATAAGAGTCTCAAAATTATATTCTCTCAATGGAGATGCAACTAGTGTTCTCTTATATATTATTTCATTTTAAGTATACTGAAGATTTTAATATTATATAAGACGATTTTAACTTGACAACTATTATGCAGTGTTCAAGAAAGCGCTAAAATTATATAAAACATAAAACATTATATATATAAAAATATGTACAAATATATGTTAAAAAAATAAAAAAAATATATAAATTATAAACTAAAGTAAGAATAATACATTTATTTAAGTTATATTAATAACATATAAACATTTATAATTACGTATACAAATATAAAACTTAATAATTTAAATATATGTTTTTAAAAATCAAAAATAAATATTAAAATTATATTAATGTAATTTTAAGCGGTTCAAGCGGTCATCTAGACGTCTACTGAGCGCCTAGCACCTAGACGGCGCCTAGACGGCCGCCTAGACCGCTTTCTTGAACATTGCTATTATGATACAAAATGATGCAGATTAACTTCAGACTCATTTCATTTTCTTCCCCACTTGTATTAAATTTCTTCTTTCTCCCATTCAAATTCTAATTTCTCAAAATAAAACAATATCCTCTGACTTTTTGTGTGTTGTTAGTTATATACTAGGGTAACTTTATGTAGGTGATCGAGCACGCCAAGAGAATAAAGATAACAAACAAAATATAATTCTAAGTAGTCGTAACCATAAGCTAAGCAAGGCTAATGATATGTTTTGTAATTATATGCACCAATTTCAAAGTCGAAACAAAGGAACCTACCGTGTACTAGCTACAAAAAAAACTTTGATGCTGGGCTGTTAAGTGTTAATGTCTACAAATTTGAAAGTAATACGACTACGAACCAGAAACCATGAAGTGCATGCACTTCTTTTAAAAGATGCCATACAACACCAGTGGAGTTACTGGCCTCGGAAATGTTAAGAGATTTTGTAAAGTGGAAACAATCGTTACTTTTTTTTTTTTTATGTGGTTGTTGTGATATGGAAAGGTTGTGCAAAACATGCTTTCATATATGGAAGTTTCCATTAGACTAGTTTAGTAAAGAAAAACTTTCCAATTTTTTGTTTTTTTGTATATTTAACATTTCGCGAGGATTAGAAATCTTTGCATAATTATAAGAAAAGGCACTTTGTGCCTTTGTGGGTAAGTAGTGTTTTTTCGTTATAACCATTCAAAAAAAAAAAAAAAAAAA
>NC_025699.1:10834806-10839936 GCF_000633955.1 Camelina sativa | reverse complement strand
AAAAAAAAAAAAAAAAAAAACATATATTGATCGTGAAAAAGAGTGTGCAAGGTTGAAAGTTAAAAAAAAAACCCTAATTTCTACGCACTTGGAAACAATGACAATGATGTCCGATCTTACACAGGATTTGGTAGAGGATATACTCTATAGGGTTCCGATAACTTGTCTCGGAGCAGTGAGATCCACTTGCAAAGGATGGACCGCTTTATCCGCTTCTATGTAAAGTAGAACCAAAGCATCAGTTTCTAGGGTTCATGGTGAAGGATTATAGGCTTTGTTCAATGAGGTTCAATCTCCTGAAGGAAGATGGTGAAGAATGGGTTGACCCGTCAGTAAAGGAGATTGGTATTTTAACTCATAACCGAGTTGAGATATCTACAGTTTTTCATTGTGATGGCTTATTGTTATGCGTCACAACGGACAAGTCATGTCTTATTGTTTGGAACCCGTACCTAGGACAAACCAGATGAATAATCAAAAAGACAACAGTAGCACCCAAGTATGCTCTTGGATGCGACAAGAACAAGAATCACAAGATATTGATGTATTTTTATATACTGAGCTACTACTACCAAATTTACGATTTTAAGTCTGACTCATGGAGGGTATTAAATATCAACGAGAATACATACCTGTCTTGGCCCGGCACAACGTTGGATGGAAATACTTACTTTTTGACTAGAGAAGGGGGATATATGATCTGTTCTGATTTTACGGCAGAGAGATTTGGACAACTTCTTTCTCTGCCGTTTGAGAATCTTAATGATGGCTTAGTACTGTTGTCTTGTGTCAAAGAAGAGAAACTCGCACTGTTTTTTCAAAACGATGAATTGAAACATTCACGGTGGATATTTGGAGCTAACCAACAAGGTTTAACACTAAACCTGTCGGAAGGAAACAAGAAGATGACTACACTAGCCCAGTTTAATAGCTTGTTCTTTCATAATAGTTTCTTTTTTTCTTTCTTGCTTCTCTTTAATTTCATTCGTTTTCTACCTTTTTCAATTTTAGTTTAATTATTTTATAGCTTATCAAAATAGAACACAAAACGCTCTACTAATTTCTTCTTTATCCGAAAAGATACAAATTTATCAAAACAAAACAACATCCTCCTCAGACTTTTTATTATTATTTTTTTTTCTTTTTGTGTTTGTTCGTTTGGGTAGCTTTATGTAGGTGGTGGCATGGGCAAAAAGAATATGAAAAAAAATAGTGAAAAGTCTCTCCTAGTGCAGAAACAAAGCTTCTAAATAATCATCAACATAAGCCAAGCAAGGCCAATAATCTGTTCTTATATGCACCAATGTGGATCCTTCCCCAACTTCCATTTCAAACATCAGATGATATCTCGGCGGCAGAAACACCAACATCTTTATCTTTCCCATTTTCCCTCTGCTCCTCGTCATCGGAACCTCTTGGTCATCTCCATATCCAATGTATGTCAGACGAAGAGGGCCTCGGTTTCCCACCGAGGATGATGTAGACTGCTCTGCATTTGCGTGATTCCCTTCTTCTTCTTCCTCTTCCTTCCACACAATGTTCTCGATGATTCCTCCGTCTCTTACAATGTTTACAAGCAGTTCTCCGCTGATAGCCACCACAAAAGGCGCTAAGCGAAGCTCGGTGGCCTGTATTACAGTTTCCGCTGGGACTTCAAGCAGTTTTACTGACCGAGTCCCGCTGACTGCTGCAGCGGTTTTCCCTCCTTTAAGTGCAAATGTTTCATGCGCCGTGCTGGATGAAGAACCACACACTTCCCACAATGCATTGAATAGATCTGAGTAGTAGCTCGGTGTTGAATCTTCAGGTTCGTCGGGTGGAACAAGAGCTTTTAGGAACATGTCTTCGATCCCCACAGGGACACTCTCGAGTTTTCCCTGAATCATCTGACCATTTTCTGCATTTGCTTCCATTGAAACCTCAACCAAACCTGGTGTAGGTTCTCTAGGTTCCAGTTCCACTGTTACAGGTGCTCCTCCTCTCAAGCCATCTTTCTCCTCCTCTTTCAGCGTGTTTTCTACCAGGACGATGTCTAAAGAAACTTCTTCGTTGGGTACATTGCTGTTCGAATGAGGCTCACCGAGAAGGAAAGGTATGCGGCATGAGGGGATAGAGCCATACGGAGCTGAAGATGAGAATTTGAGCACGCTCGCGAAAATCGCAGGAGGTGAGTCAACTTTCTCTAACTCGACATTCTGAGTTTCACTTCCCCAGACACTGCTATATGGTTCAGCATCCAATCTCAAAGTACAGGTTATCCTAACCTTAATTCCAGGCATGTGTTTAAAATCAGGAATCACTGAGAAATACCTTCTTAATCTTTCTAGAATCTCTCCAATCTTTGAGTCCATTACCCTTAACGTAGGTTTTCCTGATTCAATTCTTCGAGCTTCTGGCAAAATCTGGAGTTCTTGACTGCCATCCAGCTCAACTTCATCTACCTCGATTTTGCATTCTATAATGCTATATCCATCAGTTCCAACAGTTAGAGATGGTAGAGACAATGACCATGACTGTTTCACGAGTAGGGGCGTAACCCGTTCAAGAAGAATATAGGCTGAAAGGTTCCGAGATTTACTAGGATCATGACGAAAACGAGGACTTTGAACACTAAAGAATGTAGAAGGATGAGTTGATGGAGAGACAGCATCTGCGGGCTTCAAAATGTTTTTAATTCTCTGTCCTGGTATACAGACCAGCATCCTCAGATATATCCTACAATGCACCAATTTAAGAGGTTGGGTTAACGCCATCACAAATTCATAAATCTTAGAAAGATTTGTTTAGTGTGTGTCATGGTCATACCTAGCATTGTCTCGGACTTCCAGATCAGGGAAATAGAGACATGTGAGGGAAAGAAGGCGAGAGAGTCCAAGAAATAATCTAGAGCTCTTATGGTGACTCATCAGTGTTCGACAAATGCCAAGAACTTCAGTTCCTTGATCCCAAAATTTCAACCCCACATCAAACCCCCGCTTCTCAACAAGTGAAATTACAAACTTCGTAAGCAGCTCTATCAATCGAGAAGGAGGTATTGTATCATTCTCGGCTATCCGATGGAAAAGCGGGAAGTAAGCTGTTAATAAGTTGTTTTTCATAAGTTTGGGAAGCAGTTTCTCATCGAGTGTCTGAAGAAACCGCTCTCCTAACCACTGATGCTTGTGACAGTTTATCAACCGCTCAATAAAAGCCACAATAACAGGGACCAATATTTGAAACTCCAAAGTCATGTCTACCAGCAACCCCTGAATTAAATATAGAAGACAATCAAAATAAAGGAAGAGTATATTGGGGAGAGCATAATCAGCAAAATATTGGTTACTAAAAAGGCCCACAGAGTTCCGTTCCTTTTGAAAACAAGCAAAAGGAACTATCATCAAGTAAGACCAAGAAGCAAACAAAGATAGTTACAGACCTGCACGTTTTGGAAGAGGCTAGACTCCATAAGAATTCTAGTGGTGGAAGGGTCAGTGTCGGAATGTGTAGATGCACATATCAGAAACTTGTGCAAAGTGCGGAATGCTAATTCAGTTTCTGAGCTCCATGGAGGCAACCATTTAAAATCCGAAACCGATACCAAGCATTCCTGCAACAAATCCCCAGCAGATTTGCTGTTATTACCTCCACTCAAAGCGTTGGAATTAACAGAGCATTGTACCAGCAGATCAAGCTTCAACGCTTTCAAAGCAAGTGGATCAAAAACCACAGGATGAAACTTCTGACCCATCTCAAGAACAGATTTCCTCTTCTCAAGCTCCCCACTCAACATAAGCTTATTCAACAAACCCATTAACCAATGCAGCGCAAGCAAGCGGAAAACAAGATAGATCTGAGTCTCCTTGGAAAATAGCATAAGACGTCTCATGATCTCTTTCTCTTGTCCCTCAAACGCATCAGGGAACTGAGTATACATAAGCAAGACAACATGACAAAGCATCGGATCAAAAGAATAAATCATCCCCAAGAACTGAACTCTCAGCATAGAGGCCTGTAACTCCAATGCTGATGCAAGTGGCACAACCATACCCATAAACTCCATCATAGCACAAGACGTAAACAAATACGGAGACTCCAACATAAAAGCCAGCGTTCGTCTCAGTTCCTTCTGATCTGGCCCCAATCCTTGATGATGACCTTGACTCATAACCAAACTCTGATCACGCATCCAATTAGGAGCATTAAAAGGCACCAAAGGTACAGAGGTACTAAGAAGCGAAACCTTAAGCTTCTGATGAACCACGTTGTAAACAATAGTAGTGAACAAGAGAAGGTAAGCTTGCACAGTGTGAGTTCTCTCCGCTTGACACAACGACCAAAGATGACCAGCCACATCAGATAACAAACCAGGGAAAGCTTTCTCAAGCTGACGTAAACACTCGCACGCTACGGCACGAGCTTGTCGATCAAACCCGTGGTTAGGACGATTCACGAGAGCAAGAAGCAAATCAACAACCGCTTCGACGTGACCTAGAGAGAAAGAATCAATCGATACAATCACAGAGGTGAAAGAGACCATAGCTTGCTCCTTCAATCCCGACGATCCATCCGTCGGTGATTGCACGATCGCTCGGAGAACATCGATGAAGCGATCAAAGGTATCGTTACCACATTTATCAAACAAAATCGGGGAAAACTCGTCGAGAAAGACAAGGATTGAGAGCTTTACAGTGATAGGGAAGTCTTTCTTGAGGAGAGACGAGAGAGCCAAGTCCGCTAGAGAATCAATCTGGAAAACGGAAGTGAACCAGTCGCGAGGAGCGCCGTCGTCTCGGAAGTCGTCGATGAGAACGTCCCAGTCCTGGATAGAGAGAGGTCTCGCCGGAGTCTTCTCCGGCGTCGTCGTCGTGGTCATTCTCCGATCGAATCTAGGATTTGAATCTGAAGAGAATGAAAAATAAAAGTCATTTGAGAGAAGAAGAAGAAGAAGAAGATAAGACTATCCCTCCCCTCGTCGCCGGTCGTAATTAAACTCTCCGAGAACAATTCACCGAAGCTGCCTGATGACTCATTATTGATTATTTTTATTTTTTATTTTCCATATAATTATCTTCTTTAAACGACTGCGTTTCACGTTGCACCAAAACGCTGATTATACAGCGACTGCGTTTCACGTAACCTAACTTAACTCAT
>NC_025699.1:10828505-10834398 GCF_000633955.1 Camelina sativa | reverse complement strand
AGCATAAGACGTCTCATGATCTCTTTCTCTTGTCCCTCAAACGCATCAGGGAACTGAGTATACATAAGCAAGACAACATGACAAAGCATCGGATCAAAAGAATAAATCATCCCCAAGAACTGAACTCTCAGCATAGAGGCCTGTAACTCCAATGCTGATGCAAGTGGCACAACCATACCCATAAACTCCATCATAGCACAAGACGTAAACAAATACGGAGACTCCAACATAAAAGCCAGCGTTCGTCTCAGTTCCTTCTGATCTGGCCCCAATCCTTGATGATGACCTTGACTCATAACCAAACTCTGATCACGCATCCAATTAGGAGCATTAAAAGGCACCAAAGGTACAGAGGTACTAAGAAGCGAAACCTTAAGCTTCTGATGAACCACGTTGTAAACAATAGTAGTGAACAAGAGAAGGTAAGCTTGCACAGTGTGAGTTCTCTCCGCTTGACACAACGACCAAAGATGACCAGCCACATCAGATAACAAACCAGGGAAAGCTTTCTCAAGCTGACGTAAACACTCGCACGCTACGGCACGAGCTTGTCGATCAAACCCGTGGTTAGGACGATTCACGAGAGCAAGAAGCAAATCAACAACCGCTTCGACGTGACCTAGAGAGAAAGAATCAATCGATACAATCACAGAGGTGAAAGAGACCATAGCTTGCTCCTTCAATCCCGACGATCCATCCGTCGGTGATTGCACGATCGCTCGGAGAACATCGATGAAGCGATCAAAGGTATCGTTACCACATTTATCAAACAAAATCGGGGAAAACTCGTCGAGAAAGACAAGGATTGAGAGCTTTACAGTGATAGGGAAGTCTTTCTTGAGGAGAGACGAGAGAGCCAAGTCCGCTAGAGAATCAATCTGGAAAACGGAAGTGAACCAGTCGCGAGGAGCGCCGTCGTCTCGGAAGTCGTCGATGAGAACGTCCCAGTCCTGGATAGAGAGAGGTCTCGCCGGAGTCTTCTCCGGCGTCGTCGTCGTGGTCATTCTCCGATCGAATCTAGGATTTGAATCTGAAGAGAATGAAAAATAAAAGTCATTTGAGAGAAGAAGAAGAAGAAGAAGATAAGACTATCCCTCCCCTCGTCGCCGGTCGTAATTAAACTCTCCGAGAACAATTCACCGAAGCTGCCTGATGACTCATTATTGATTATTTTTATTTTTTATTTTCCATATAATTATCTTCTTTAAACGACTGCGTTTCACGTTGCACCAAAACGCTGATTATACAGCGACTGCGTTTCACGTAACCTAACTTAACTCATTTGTCTCTCTCTAAATATATACACAAAGAAGAGTAGGCAACATCTGTTAGATCTCAATCATCTCATTAGAAGATGAAAACAAAGACGAGGATGTCCGATCTACCACAAGAATTGGTAGGGAAAATACTCTCTATGTTCCGATAACGTCACTGAGGGCAGTGAGATCGACTTGCAAACAATGGAACAACGCTTTATCCAAAGATGAGGTTTTGTGTAAAGCAGAAGCAATGAAGCCGTTTCTAGGGTTCATGATGATGAATTATAAGCTGTGTTCATTGAGGTTTGATCTCTATGGTAAAGGGTTTGTGGATCCATCAGTAAAGGAGATAGGTAACTTAATTAATCAAGTTGATATATCTAAAGTTTTTCATTGCGATGGGTTATTGTTGTGTGTTTCAAGGCCAAGGGATAGCAATAGACTAGTGGTTTGGAATCCGTATTTGTGTCAAACCAGGTGGATCCAACCCCTAAACGCTTACCACAGATTAGATATACATGCTATCGGATACGACAACGACCGTAACCACAAGCTATATTGAGGGTTTTGGATCGTTACGACCATAACGTTAAGCACAAGTTTCTTGAGTTCGAAATCTTCGATTTAAGGTCTAATTCATGGAGGGTTCTTGATATCACTCCCGGTTGGGAGATAGAGTTTTATCAGCGCGGCGTGACTTTGAAAGGAAACACTTACTTTTTCGCTAAAGAAAAGATTGTATACGAAAAGGACCTGGTGAATATCCTGAGCCAGAAGACTATTTACTATGTTTTGATTTTACGGCGGAGAGCTTTGGACAGTTACTTCCTCTGCCGTTTAAGCATTATATTGAAGATACCGGGACTCTATCTTACGTCAAAGGAGAGAAACTCGCGGCGTTATATCAGAACAGGGATACATATGCCTTGGAGATATGGGTTACAACTTTGATTAAGCCTAATGTGGTGTCGTGGAGTAACTTCTTTAAAGTTGATATGAAACTACACACTGGTGTGGATTTCAAGTTTGAGGTTGAATCTGGGAGTTTCTTCATTGACGAAAAGAAGAAACTCGCCGTGGTTTTTGACATAGACGAATCTGAACGCTACACCATGGCTTACATCATTGGAGAGAATGGATGCTTGAAGGAAGTGAATCTTGGAGAAGCTGTTGTGAATCTCGAGGAGTCTCCCTATGGTCGCCCAATTGTGTCCACTTATTATGTTCCAACCTTAGCTGAAGTCATATAATCCAGCAAAAGGAAAGAACGAGCTTATTAATTATAGACCCTTTGGTTTGGTTTTTTTTGCATGCCTTATTTTGTTTCTTGCATCATTCTCTGCTTTCTTTTCTCTCCTTTCTTTTGAACAAGACTAGTCATATTATTTGGTTTTTCTTTACCTTACTCCAACAATCATATTCAATTTGCACCACCATCGTGATGTTCTCTATGATTGTGGTGTATAGCAGCATGTTACAGCACTCTTATATTGCTTTAGCCAACACAGAAGAACTATCAGTCTATGCCTCTCAAACTGATAAATATGTAAATCGGCCTCTGTTGAGTTTCAAGACTCTTCTTAATATAGCCACTCGGGCGTCTCGAGTCTAAGAACGTCCCAATTAACTCTGTCTCAAAGTCTCAACAAATATAATTCTCGTCTTATATAAGTTGTAACTTTTATAATGAAACTATAATCTAGGACTTTTTGTACATAATGTAAAGCCTCTTGTACAAAATGTATATAATCTAGGACTTTTAAATAATGGGAATATAAGTGTTTATTTAAAATTTATATAATTTCAAAAATTAGTGAGTTCAGACATTGGATATTACAAATCAGCGGAGTTTTAGAAGTAAAGCAGAGGACTTCGGTTCCGGTTCTTTTGCCCAGGCCAGACCTATTAAGGATGAAAATTAGCTGAGAAATGACTGTCTGTGGAAAAAGAACGCCCACGGTGCACCAAAAACGCCTGTTTTAAACAGCGACTGCATTTTGTACTCACATCATATACTCATCGAAATGCCCGTAGTTTCGCGCGGTCGTCATCAATTCTTTTGGATCATTTTGCATCGTCAGGTTTATGGCCACCAGCTACGCTACTGGAAGAACTGTGGTCTCGGATGCTTGGGGAAGATGAACATTTGCTAGAATGAGAACTTTCTTCTGTGGAGTTGTTGTTGTTGTTGTTCCTCTTACATCTCTTCGTCTTCTCTGGTCTTTGCAATGTGTCCTACAAAACAAAGTTTTGCAAAAAAACTGTGAAGATAATAGTATTATCCAAAAAATTTAAGATCTCTAGTTTCTGATTCAAACTCTCTCTACCTTATCAGAAGTAGATCCAGGGGTTTTTAACTCGAGCTGTGTTGCAACTTCGTTAGAGTCCTCTGCTTTCTCAGATCTGCTCTCTCTTGAAACCTTTGCTCTAGGTTCCCGAGAACGGCTACCCGGCGGGTTCTGTGGAATGTGCACGGATTGCTGTTCAACGACTGTATTAGGAGGCATATACGGCATGTATGTAGGACATGGAGCTGGGATCATGCTAGGATTCTGGTTCCCAAAGTACGTGTAAGATGGCATTGATGGATGCATTGGTATTGACCCAGGAGGCATAGCCATAGGCATTGGGTATGGAAAGGACGGAGGTGGAGCCATCATGACTGTGTGATCCATTGCAGCTCCCCATGGAGACATTGACCTTAATCTCTGCTGGTATTGGAGATTGAGATTCTCTATGTCTGATTTCAGCGCTGTCTTTTCTTCTCTCAGGTCGTTTTTCTCCTGCGTCAACTACAGAAAGAACCGTTGTGATACAAGTACCAGCAAATTTCAAGTGCTGCTATCGATGATAAAAACAGGTCCTATAAGCAGTTACATACGCTGTCGAGTTTGCATCTTATGATATAGACAGAACACAGGTAGATATCTCTATGTCATGTAGACTGCTAATTGTTTCTGTAACGAAAACCTAGAGAGTAAGGAATAAGTAATGAACCTCGCGGGACTCATCTGTCAATGCTGTGTACTCAGATTTCAGTTTGTTGACTTCAGATGTGAGCTCTTTCAGCAACTGAACAGTATCAGTCAGTATCGTAGCTTTGTCATTCTTTGGTCTCTCTGGATCTGCAAACAGAAGAGAAATGTGAGGATCAAAGTGAATCATCTGATGTTGTTAAAATCCAAATAACACCACTAAGTTTTTACCGAGTACATTTCCGAGTTCAACAAAATGCTCATTCAGTTTTTCCCTCCTCAACTTCTCGCGGCCTGCCTTTTGTGACTTCCTAGCAGAAACATCCATGACCTCCCCCTTCCCCTTATGCAAACTGCAAAACATTCGAATAAACTCAAAACGCCATATTTCAACCTCGCTCTAAGAAATAACTTAGAATATTACAAATCAAACCATAGAAGCCAAATCAAAAGCAAACTGACCACAACTGAGCCTTGGTTTAAGGTAACTGATCCACTAAGAGTCTATATAGTCAGGGTCTTATATGATCTCAGCTCACATAACAAAAGTGGTTACATACTTAACGTATCTTTTAACCGTAAGAATCCTAACTAAGCCCTTTCAAGTTAGTTCTCACTTCTAACGATTGAATTCCTGGAGCAAATCTACATATTGTAAACTTTGCATCATGAAGTCTGCAGATGCACTAACTGCAAATAAGGTTTTGAAGTGAACTAATCCCAAAATGGCAATAACATCAAACCAAAAAAATCAAAAAACTTTTTAACATCTACGAAAACGATACAAAAAAAACGCTATTGAATTGAAGAACACAACGAAGGAATCTTCAAATTGCCCATTAGAGATTTCCCCAGACGAAGTAACAATACTTTTCACAAACTAGAGCTAAGTTCAAATCCTCAATTCAAAACAATTGAATTGAGGATCATCTAAACGAAGCATCTAAGCTGGATTAGGATCGAAACCCTAAGGAAGACGATGGAATTGGGGGCTCAATTCAGAAGCGATCTCTATGGAATAAATTAGAGATTGTACAAACTCACCGACGTCGACGAAGAGATTCGATGAGCTTATGAGAAGACAAAGGTCCGGCGAAGAAAGATTCTCTCTCGTTCCCTAGCCTCTCTGCCTGCTCAGATAGAAGAGGGAAGCATCATTATGCCATTTTTTTTTTCTTTTTTCTCTTATCTCTATTTTCCCCAAAAGATTATTTAATTAAGAATTTATTTCATTCAAAGAAGAAGAAAGCTGGAATTGTGTTTTTTTCTTTTTGACCCTCCAATTTATTTGCATTTATCAAAACAGACCCTCATAGTTTTTTCTTTCAGTGAAATTAGTCTTACTCTTCTTACAGAAGAAGTCGATGCATATATGATCCAGGTATGGAAGCGCAAATAGATTACGAAGACTAGCTAATAATATAACCCAATGGTATATGTTGCGATTATAGTTAAATTCCATCAACTTTCAAAATTATAACACACTATTGGGAGAATCAGAAATCGAGTAAAGATCGAATGGTCGAGATTGTTATTACAGAAAAAAAAATCAATAAGGAATATTGTTGATTAAATCAATAAGGAATAAGTCATACTAATTTCGGACATAAGCGACAGTAAGCACTAAGTCATAGTACTCTTCTTTTTTTTTTTTTTTTT
>NC_025699.1:10795752-10828292 GCF_000633955.1 Camelina sativa | reverse complement strand
TTTTTTTTTTTTTTTTTGTCAAAGAGTCATAGTACTACTCTATGCATTGTAAAGTTGTAATTAAAGGAAAAAGATCGCCAGCTCCTACCGTCGTAATTAAGTGCGACACTTATTAATTGTCTACTTAAGAGTTAAGAGTATATGTTGCGGTAATAGTAAAATCATATCCAAGATAATATAATCATATCCAAGATAAAATAACCCAATGGTATATGTTGCAATTATAGTAAAATTTTATCAAAGTTCAAAATTATAAGTCGTAATATCATATCTAAGATAATATAACCCAAATGGTATATGTTGCGATTATAGTAAAATTCTATCAAAGTTCGACACACTTTCGGAGAGAATCATAAATCGAGTAAAGCTCCATTGCTCCTTCCATTGAACTCTGACTCCATGTGAATACTGAGTAATAACAGATAAAAGGAGAAGAACGAGAAGGTGAAAAATAAAGAATGAGAAGAACTTTTAGATGTTTTTTTTGTATTACTTTTTCTCATTCTTGTCTTACTCTTACAAGTTACAAATGTGTGCTCATACAACTTTTATAGTACTAATCGAACTCCTAAATTGTTTGTCATTTTTCCTTTAGCTACTACATACATGCTTGATTAGATCCCGCTCATCAAAAATGACATTTGATTGTTTCTGAGCAGAGGGAAGATTGGGAAAGAGAAAGATTTCCACGTTTCTACAGCCTAATATCATCTGCTGTTTGAAATTGGAAGATGAAGAAGGATGGACATGGTGCATATAATTAAGAACAGATCATGGCCTTTGCTTAGCTTATATGTCTGAACACAGTTTTTGATCCCAAAGTTGTGTTGGGATAAAAAAAAATCCAAAAGCCTTTCAACGTCAAAACTTGGCCTCAAAAATGGTCCAATAGTATGAAGTCCCATTGTTTTGCCAAAAGCTCTCTCGGGGTTTTCAAAAAGGTATTATTGGTCATGTCCTCATGATGTGAAAGGTACGATTTTGTGTATGTACTATCATCTAGTGAACCAATAAAAAGAAGAAAAAAACGGAGGGATGCCTAACAACCAAAAAAAAGAAAATATGGAGGGATGCAACAAGACTACTTTCTGCAAGGTCACCCATCCCAATACTATTTTCGCGCATGCGCACTTAACCGCAGAGTTCTGACAGGATCCGTGTATTAGTAATGGTATAATTAAATCAGTTAGTATATTTCATGCAATAACATATATCCTTTTCCGAAGGCTCTCGCCCATGCGCGCTTAAATAAGGATTTTTGATAGGATTTGGTACATTAGTACTGATATAATCACATTCGCTAGTATATATCATGCAATCATATATATCCTTTTCCGAAGACTCAAAGGATTATTCTATGGGGGTCTCACTCGATATTTGGACCGGTTTAAACATCTTGGACGTGCTTCCAAACTGGAAAAACAATGTTTTAATCCCCAAAATTGTGTCGGGATCACAAAAAATCTCGAAAAGCCTTTAAACATCAAAATCTGGTCTTAAAAGTGGTCCAATGGTACAAAGACCCATTGTTTTGCCAACATCTCTCTCGGGGCTTTTGAAAAAGGTATTATAAGTCGTGTAAGTCCTAACTATGAGAAAATTACGATGTTTTGTATGTACTATCGTCTTTTGAGACACCAAAAAAAAAGGAGGGATGCAAGAAGACAATTTTCAGGGAGGTCATCCATCTGAATACTACTCTCGCCCAAGCGCATTTAATTGCGGAGTTCTAATGGGATCAGGTGCATTAGTACTAGTATAATCGCATAATATATTTAATGCAATCTCGCATATCCTTTTCTGAAGACTCAAAGGATCATTCGATGTTGGTCCCACTTGATATGTGGACCGATTTAGTCACCTTGGACATGCTTCCAAATTCGAAAAATAGGCCATAAACATGTCTGAACACAGTTTTTGATCCCAAAGTTGTGTTGGGATCACAAAAAAACCCAAAAATCCTTTCAACGTCTAAACTTGGTCTCAAAAATGGTCCAATAGTATGAAGTCCCATTTTTTTGGCAAAAGCTCTCTCGGGAATTTTCAAAAATGTATTATTGGTCGTGTAGGTCCTCACGATGTGAAAGTTAAGATGTTGTGTATGTACTATCGTCTTGTGAAACAACCCAAAAAAAAGAAGGGAGGGATGCCTAACAACCAAAAAAAAAAAGGGAGGGATGCAACAAGAGTAATTTCTGGGAGGTCACCCATCCCAGTACTACTCTCGCCCAAGCGTGCTTAGCAGTGGATTATTGATGGGATTCGTTTCATTGGTAATGGTATAATCGCATCCTTTAGTATATTTCATGCAATCTCATAAATCTTTTTATGAGGGATCATTCGATAAGAGTCCCAAAGGATATGTGGACCGCTTTAGTCACCTTGAACGTGCCTACAAACTCGAAAAACAATTCATACCCATGTCCAAACATAGTTTTTGATCTCAAAGTTGTGTTGGGATCACAAAAAAATCCCAAAAAGCCTTTCAACATCAAAACTTGGTCTTAAAAATGTTCAAATAGTACAAAGTCCCATTGTTTTGCCAAAAGCTCTCTCGAGGTTTTTCAAAAAGGTATTATTGGTCACGTAGGTCTTCACAATGTGAAAGTTAGGACATTGTGTATGTATTATTGTCTTATGAAACAACCAAAAAAGGGAAAAAAAAAGCAAAAAAAACAAAGGGAGGGATGGCTAACAACCAAAAACAAAAAATAGGGAGGGATGTAACAGGAGAAATTTATAGGAGGTCACCCATCCCAATACTACGCTCGCCCATGCATGCCCAAATGCGGAGTTTTGATAGGATCCGGTTCATTAGTAATGGTATAATAACATTCGTTAGTATATTTCATGCAAATACATATATCCTTTTCCGAAGACTCAAAGGACCATCCGATGTGAGTCCCACTTAATTTGTGGACCAGTTTAGTCACCTTGCATGTGCTTCCAAACTCGAAATATAAGTCATAACCATGTTCGATCACAGTTTTTTATCCCAAATTTGTGTTCGGATCACAAAAAAAAAAACACAAAAAGCCTTTCAATGTCACAACTTGGTCTCAAAAGTAGTCCAATAGTACAAAGTCCCATTGTTTTGCCAAAAGCTCTTTCGGGGCTTTTCAAAAAGGTATCATTGGTCGCGTAAGTTCTCACGATGTGAAAGTTATGACATCGTGTATCTACTATTGTCTTGTGAAACAGCCAAAAAAAAAAGGGAGGGATACCTAACAACCAAAAACAAAAATAGGGAGGGATTCATAAACAGGTTTTCACCCAGGGTATCAATTCCCTATGCAGTTGTAGTACAAAAGGTTATCAATCCAAATGGTTGTTATGCTAGCAGATAGGATGCAATCAGAATCAAACAAGTCAAGCCAAGTAATAATGGGGTTTTGGTTCTAACAGTCCTAATATAAACAAGTAAACCACACTACCTAAGCACTCGATGCAAGCAATCGAGTACAGGATCGAGTGGGGGTGATCGAGTATGCAAGTAAGTTATGAACAACTCGAGGTATTACTCGATGCAGGTTATCGTGTACCTGATCGGGTAAGTGGTCGAGTAAGTAAAGAAAATGCAAGAAATGAAATATGAAAGTTCCTAAGGATGGGGGGTAATCGAATCCTAAGTGTTCTAGACCAGTACGGATGCCTTACATGCTCAAGCAATTATTTCCTAGACAATGAACCTCTAAAACCTTGTCACCACACTTTCGCACTAGCAACAATCAACCTTGAACATACTACCACACTGTAGCACTAGCAATATGAACAAGCAGGCATTAAGAACAATTCATTTTTGTCAGTAAACTTAGACTTATCTGATTTTGTCACTCAAAGTTAAGTATACCTCTACCATTGACCTAATCAAGCATTTTATCTACTCCTTTCGGTATGTAGCATTGTAAACGCCCTAGATCTAATCTCAACCTTTCGGTTTGTTGACAGCATTAAGAACATTAACCTAGAAGGAAATCTATCAAACATAACAATCAACTAAGACATCCTAACCGATCAAGAACACCTAATCATCTATCCCATCCCTAGAAACTTTGCTACACTACTCGGACATAGAAACGAATGACAAACCAATAGAAATAAACGAAAATGACATTATTAAAGAGATAGAGTAGAGTAGAAAAGAGTATGGGATAGAGATCTAAGAAAAACTACAAAATAAAAGTACAAAAACAAGAAAAAAATGTTGAGTCGCTCAGTTCTCTCACAGAAGCTCTCGCTCTCTGGTTTGAGGGTCTGCGGCGTGCTCGTTTGCGAGCTAGGGAAAGAGGGGGTTTATATATGGAAACCCATTTGACCTAGCTTCCCAGACCTGCCCGATGGTCTACTCGATGGGGTACACGAGGGTGAAGTTGGGTAACTCCTCGGGTAGATCCTCGGGTTGTTCTTCGCGCTCTTGGATCCTCTTTGATTGTGTTGGGGTTCGGACTTGTTCTTGTAGCTCGATGGCTCCTTCGGGTACATGCTCGAATTGTCCTTGTTTTTCCCCATTTTTGGCTCTTTAGCACCTGTTTTCATCCAATATATGCAAATGCAGAAATGCAACACCCTAAATGCTCTAAAACTTGATTCTTACAGTAAATGACCTAAAAATGCTAAGTTAGAGGTATGAACAATGCAAAATATGGACAAAAAAGGATGCTAAAAAATGTAAATTAGAGTGTTATCAGGGATGTAACATGAGAACTTTCTGGGAGGTCAACTATCGAGTACTACTCTCGCCCAGCGCCCTTAAATGCGGATTTTTGATAGGATCTAGTGCATTAGCACTGGTATAATCACATTCGATAGTATATTTCATGTAATCACATATATCCTTTTCTAAAGACTCAATGGATCATGGGTCCCACTTAAGATGTGGACCGGTTTAGGCACCTTGGACGTGCTTTCAAACTGGACAAACCCATATCCATGTGTGAACACAGCTTTTTATCCAAAATTGGGTCGGGATGACAAAAAAGCCCGAAAAGCCTTTAAACATCAAAATTTGGTCTCGAAAATGGTCCAATGGTACGAAGACCCATTGTTTTGCCAAAATCTCTCTAAGTTTATTAAAAAAAATTTAGTCGGGCCTGTCTGGAACCCCATATAGTTCACGCCTTGATAAAGAACACTAGAGCTTAAATTTTGAAAATTTGCAATAGGAGTGAATTGCATATTGGGACTTAATGGTGGTGGCGGTGGAATATGGGTGGAGAAATGTGAGTGAGGAATCTAAGACGAAGCTCCATAAGGTGCATCAGGTGGAATAGAACCAGAGCAGCGACTTGCAGCTTTTGTGAATGTTGTTGAGACGAAGGTGGTATTGCTGAAAGATTGGGATTTAGATTGGGAATTGAAATCGGATTGTTTGTTATGGTTTCTGAAAATTGAGATCGTCTTCAACCATGATGGGAGTGTATACTTGGGTTAGAAATCTTTGAATTGGAGCAAATGACTTAACCACATCTAAATTTTGTGACCAAGAAAATCATAACTCCAAATGAATTTATTTTTATCTTGGTGTGTATGTCAAAGTTACATTTTTGATGGGACAACAAGAAAAGTTAACTATGTTTATTGTTACATGTGCTTCTGTATAATTGGATACATGTTTCATTTTTTTTTTAAATCAATTTCATCAAGAGAAGACAATATGTTAGGCAGTCGGGAAAGTATATATTATTCGAATACATACTTCTATAATTTAATGAATTAATGAAAAAAAAATAGATGTAGGATTATTGTCTTAAAAATAAAATTAGTCATTTGATTAATTTTTCTTTCCATTCATGGTGAATTGACCAATAAACTCCTAATACAGTCAATTTAGTATTATGATATTGATTATTTTTCATTTGTTGCTAATTAATATACTTCAAGTATGATGAAATTTAACGAGTGATTTTTTCACTTTTTTATGAAAAATGATTATAACAAATCATGTTGTCAATTAATTACTAGATTTTTAATTATTATATATTTGGATTTTAAAATTCAAAATTAATAAAGGTTAAAGCTAGTTGAAACTATTGTAGAAAAAAACTACATGAATAGATGACAAATGTATAAGGTATCAAATAAGCAAATTTGGAGTTTTGAGAAAGATTATTTATTCCTATTAATGTAATTAATCTCTTAATAATATTGTACTAGATATAATTTTATAAAAACAAAATGTAAGGACTAAAAAAAGTTGTTGTAAATACAATTTAGCATAATAAAAAGGGAAATATATAAGTGGTTTCATAAACAAATTAGTAATTTTAGAAAATATTGTATGTATATATATATATATATATATATCCATATAGTTTACTAAATTTAGAGATTTATTTTGAAGAAAATTAATATTATTTAAAAAGGTTTAAAGCATTATTTTTGTCTAAGATTTGTTTAGAAATATTATAAACTTTAATTTTCTTAAATTAATATTTAGTTATATTTTCAGGGAGGGGAAAAGGTTAGCTAAATGGATCCAAATATGTTGATAACAAAAAAATCTATCAAGATAGTGATGTTTCTATAATGGGTCATTTGGGTTTGCCCAAAAAAATTATGGAAAATATATTAAAAAAAAAATGAAAACTACAATACCTCGAAATGGTATTCAAGTGGAAGTCTTTGGTAATAACAAATCATATACAGTTAAGATTATGGAATACAAACAAGGTTATTATCGTATGTCTTCTGGATGGACTAATATTGTAAAAACAAGAGGTCACAAATCAGGCGATCTCATCAAGTTATATTGGAACGATATCAAATTTATTATGAATGTAGAATGAGTTTTCTTTTCTTAATTATCACTCATTAGTTTTTATTTTCTAACAACTCTATTTAACTATTTTTTTGGTTAAATATTGCTATTTTTGATGGGTTTCCATGTGTTTCATAACTAAAATAGTGGCAAATCAATTTGCATTATTATATAAATCATAGATAAATTATTTTCATTGTAATTTATATTATCCTAAAAGTGTTTTACAAAATATGTTATTATGGTGTAGTTATACATCATACTCGTTTTTTTCTTGTAGAAAATTAGATATAAAACTAGATGAAAAAATGAATCCGGAAGGAGAATGCAGCTCAAGTGCGGCAGGAGCAGGGAAAAAATCATAGGCAAAACAAGTATGAGATGAGTTGAACAAAAGTTAAATATTAAGTATAATAAATATGGCATAAATATTATAATTTACTAAAATTTACAAATATTTTATGGCTGAAGTATCATCTTTATGAATAAAGTGGTATTGATAATGTATTTAATCCATATAATAATTTTGGATCAAACATGTCACACTTAAGCTTTAAATAAAAAATCAAGTGATGTAAATCAGATGGGTCAACCGTTTAAGTAGAAAATTGTAAATCAAACATTTCACACAAACCAAAATTTCTGTTGAATGGTTAAAATAGAATATTGCGAGAAAACAAGGGTGTAACAATTACAAAATTCAATGAAATTACGTAGTACATAAGGTTTGATGAGAATTAAAATGAAGTATAATGTTTCATGCATGTTAAGTAATCGATATACTTTGGACGCAATTTCTTCGTAAATATTATGATTTAAGTAAATAATCTTTTATTTGGTCAGGAATTTTTGTTGTAAATGAAGTCAATTAAGAATGATCTCTTTGATGATTGGAAACGATCATATTTCCTAGTTGTTGTGAGATTGTCTTATGGATGTTGTTGTTTGTGCTAAGGGAAAGTTACATTGAACATAATAATCATAATATTGTATCTTGATGTAGATTTCTACTACTATAAGAAAATGTTTGAATCTGTAATAGAATTTGATACCAAATGATCTAAAATATTGGAAATCCACAATGAATAAAATTAGGAATGAATTTTCGAAGAATTTAAAGAACTTGCCAAAGAGATCTTTAAAAGTAAGACACATACAAAATATATCTATCCAATGACATCGACTCTCTTCATAATGTCCAAATGGTAAAAATTAGTAACTAAATAGTTATCCATGTTGTGCAACGCGGGGAAATACCTACGTAAATTTTAGTTTGATTCTTTAAACTATGATAATACTTGTGTGTTAAATGATGAGGCTATTCTTATTTATAAATAGTTTAAGATTGAAGAATTGCTAGTTTCGATCAGCAATTGACAAAAACAGTTATGACATACCCGCATTTATGTGCATGATTATGTTTGTTGGAATATTTATATTTATAATTGTTTCTTTTTAAATAATACCCGTTTGATAATGTTTATAGGTTGATAAATTCCTTTATCCATATGTTAGTGATTTTTTTTTACTGATTTTATTAATGGATCCTTCGTTCTCTTTAACCACACCACGCTAGTTCCTATTGGCCCACCTACACAAGATTCTTACTCTATGCTGGTTAAGGATTTGATTTTTTTCCTTTCAAAGGAGTGTGGAATCTTACAACCATTAGAGACATTGTACCTCAATATGAGGATGCCATCAGATCCATTAATCTCAGTACTCTGCCTCTCCAAGACTCACTGCTATGGCTCCCTGAAAAACCGGGACAGTATTTAACAAAGACAGGGTACCACCTAGCAAGAGACTCTCTCGCGCCCCTCTCCCCTATCATGAGAGACGGATAGCCCTTAAATTGGGTCAAGAACATTTGGCAATTGAAACTTAGTCCAAAAACAGAGAGCTTCTTGTGGAAGGCTGCAAATGGAGCCCTCTCCTTAGGTAGTAACCTAGCCAAGATAAGCCTTACAAACGCCCAGAATTGCAAGCGTTGTGCATATTTTTCTCGCCTGTCCTTTTACATAAAGTCTGAGGATGTTGTTTCATTTTGAGAAATTTGTATTTCAATGGAAGAAAGAAGAAATGTAATACAAGTGGGGAAGATAATGAAATGAGTCTAAAGACTACAGTTAATCTGCATCATTAATTTGTATCATAGTTGTTAAGTTTTAAATCGTCTTGTATATTTTAAATCTTCAGTATATTTTAAATGAAATATCAAAAGCTGTTAATTATGCCGGTGAAGATTACAAAAGTTACTCTAACCAAGTTTCATCTGATCAGCTAAAAGGAAAACTGCTAGTTTATAACAAAACAGAAACACAATATAATTAATTAATAATCGACTATCTAAGTCTTGGTTCAAGGAAAAGAGATACTATCATAGTAAAATAAGCTATAAATTCATGAATATATAGAGTACGTCGTCATCATTAATTAGACCTTGATTGCTGCATGGTTTTGCTTCCTCTTCTTCTCTTTGTTTTTGCTCAATTCCTTCTTCTTCTTCTTCTTATTCTCTCTCCTTTTGGGTCATGCAGTTTGGTTAATTTGCACTAAACTTGGAACATAAGAGCTAGAACACACAAGTGGGCTACGAGATGCTTTAACTGCTCCAAGATCCACTCCAAGATCCACTTCTTTAAAGTAACTATCTTCTCCAATGATGTAAGCTTTTTGGTAGCGTTTTGGTAAGCCCCTGCCTGAACTAAAAACCACCGCGAGTGCCTTCTCTTCGTCGATGAAGAAACTGTCGTGAGTTCTATAAAACAGAAAATCAAGACCAAGGATTGGCTCACAATCAACTTTTAAAAAGGGGATCCACGACACCGCATTGGGCTCTATCTTAGTAGTAACCCAAATCTCTATCATATGCAATGGATCACGGTGCTGATATAACGCAGCGAGTTTCTCTTCTTTAACACAAGATACACCATCCCTAACTCCAAAATAATCATCATCATCACCATCTAGCGAGTTTATCTAGTTCCAAAATAATCATCATCATCACCATCTAGCGAGTTTGTGACAAAAAAAAAAAAAAAAAAAAAAAAAAAAAAAAAAAAANAAAAAATCATCATCATCATCATTACCAATGGTTACTCATATGTTATTTCCTCAAAAGTAACCATTGGTAATGATGGTGATGATTATAACCTAGTCTAGAACTAGATAGATATTTCCTCAAAAAGTCAAAAGTGTTAAACAAAGATCGTCAATTCGGTCGTCAAAAATTACTCTAAACAAAGCCCACAACAATTGAATGGATAATGGATGGATCGTCAATTACTTCTCATGGGCCTTATCAGATGAGTTATATATTTTAAGTTTAATTTCTTTGAGGATCATGAAACAATACAAAGTTTACGGTTTGGCCATTTTTTTCAAAGAAAAATATTTGGTTTCATATACTGATATACATATATAGATCGTTATCAAAGACATGGCTGGGATTTGGATAATGATGAAAAAGCAATTAGTCGACTTTATTCACAGACGTAAATGTCATACTCAAAACCCTACCTCGTTCACATGCAATGAAAGTGAAACTCCCAACTTTGCAAGCAACTGATTTTTTTTTATAAATATAACACAAATACATAAAAGGAGAAGCAAACACTTGATTCTTTTACATTGAAACTGGAAATTGGTAAAATAGAAATTCATGATATGTATAAGGCCAAGAAAAGGAGAATATTTATCATTCACATAAAAACAAAAGCGACACACTCATCATATATATACGTGTGTATAAAACCAACATATACTACAGAATATTATATAATACAACTTGAGTGGCATAGTAGTCCTTGAGCTATGGACAAGTCATAACTGAGAGTTCATGAAGCATCATTGTCTGTGCTGCTGGAATATATTTGATACTAGTTCACTACTATAGAAGTTGAGACACCAGTAGAATTATATCAGAAAATATAAATGTCTTATGTTAATTAGTCTTTTTTTTTTAATGCAAATAAAACGGCCATGCCCATATTACATTTTAATCTACGAATAATGTTAGTCCTTCCTGACTTTTTTCCAAAAAAAATATTGTAAACTGATCAGTGAGCATAAAGGAATCAATCTTGCATTTGGTCATTCCAAGTGTGCCGCAACCACAAGCACCTTGTTTTCACTTTTCTGGTATTACATTTTTGGACTATTAATCTCTGATTAATTAAACGTTTAAAACTTAATAATTGTTTAATTATACGGTGCAGTTGGACCGAAAACAGTGACAATTATGGATTCCAAACAAGATTTGTCTATGAATCTTCCAAATTTATATAGTCTGCATTTGTAAAAACTTAATACTTTTTTCAGATGGAGTAATATTTAAATCAACCTACACTTAATATTTGATAATTAAAACAGCTAAACTCTAGCAAACCTTTATGTTCTGTCAACAAAAAAAAAATATAACCTTTATATTCTCTGACAATGCCTCGTCGTATGTATCGCCTTTATATATGCTACATATGACGAGGCATTGCATATATGCGGTCAATGCATGGTTTATAATTAACTTTTCGTACGTTCTACGGTTCTACGCTAATTACATTATTAAAAGATATAGGTTTTCTTTTGATGAAAAATAGTAACTCCGTTTGAACCAAATCGAAAGAAAATAAGTTGTGTACTATAGTCTTGAACTTGGATTGAAACGAAAACTATACTGAAATACTAAAATGTTAAACGTTATAATAGCCAGTTTGAGTCGAAAACTAATAGCATGCTGTATAAATACATTTCGATTGTCCAATTCTTATAAATTCATACAAAAACCAATAAATTATAGAAAGAAAACATTTACAAAGTGGAACGGCACTGAATTATTTACATTTTCACTATTTTAGATGTTCTACTTCTACTAGGGTTAGATGTTCCACGAGACCAATATAAGTTCTATATATGTTCGTATAAATTTTACTGCATAAACTTATATATGAGAGTTACAAAGACAAATAAAAAGAAAATGTATTATTAGATATTGAAATAAAAAGAACGCCGAAAAAAAGATATATAAATAGCCGTTTCCATGTGATAACTATTATTGCTCTCTCTCTCTCTCTCTCTCTCTCTCTCTCTCTCTCTCTCTACCTCTCTACTCAACTTGCAACTTGAAGGCCCNAAGGAAAACACGAAGGAAGAAGAACAAGAAGCTCACAAGAAGTTTCATCTTCATCAAATGCAAAAGAAGTTAATACAATGTCTCTTCTCTGTGATCTTCAAATCAATCTCAATCACGAGTTCACGTTCTTACTTAATCAGGTAACAAACCTAACCAAATCTCTCCTCTAATTCAAACCTAACTCCCTCTGTTTCATATATCTGAACTAAATGTTGTGTCTCTCTGTTTCTTGTGTTAGGATTTGATCTCAGAGTACTCAGGGTTCTTGAGGAAGATGATAAAACAGAGCAAGAAGAAGAAGAAGAATCACAAGAACAGTAGAATCATCATCGAGGTTGAAGATTTTCCTGGTGGGTCAGAAGGGTTCGAATTGGTTTCAAGATTCTGTTACAGTAATGGTGGAGGAATCTCGATCGATGTCTCGAACGTCTCCATCTTGTACTGCTCTTCTTCCTTCCTTGAGATGACTGAGAAGCTCTGTTCCTCGAATCTCTTGCTTCAAACAGAGAAGTTTCTTGAAGGAATGTTCTACTGGTCATGGAACGACGTCCTTTTGTGTCTCAAGAGCTGCGAACAAGTGTCCCTACACGCAGATTCTTACGGTCTTGTCGATAAGCTTGTTTTCGGGGTTTTAGCCAAAATCGCTCAGAATTCAGACATGAGTCAAGTCTTTGCCTCATCCTCTCCGTCATCCTCTGCCTCAGCCTCCTCTCAGTCGCCGGATACGGCAAAGACTAGGTCTGATTCAGACAAACGGTCTACTTCGAGATCGTTTTCTTGCAAAACAAGTAACGAGTGGTGGTTCGACGATATGTCAATTCTTGGGCCAAGAATCATCGAAAAGCTGATAAAGAACCTCGGAGCTTATGATAAGAACAATAACAGCTTGGTCCTCACAAGGTTTCTTCTCCACTACCTCAAGACAAAGCTCCAAAACAAATCAAACAACAAGCTCGAGTATTCAGGTTTAGCTGATACAGCGGTTCAAGGAGTGGTCTTCGCTGCGAAAACCACGTTCTCCTGCAGGAAAATCTTTTGGGTTCTACGGGTTTTATCGGGATTTAACATCAGTAAAGAATCAAGAATTGGTTTAGAGAGTGTTATAGGAGAAATGCTGGATCAAGCAACACTCGATGATCTTCTAATACCTGCGGGAGGAAAAAAAGAAAAAGGGTTTTACGATGTGGATTTGGTGATAAGATTACTCAAAGTGTTCGTGAGAATTGGCCACTCAGAGGATGATGAGAATTTGAGAATGATAAGAATAGTAGGGAAGTTGATTGATAAGTATTTGAGAGAGATATCTCCAGACCAGAATCTTAAAGTGTCAAAGTTTCTTGAAGTTGCAGAGAGTTTGCCAGATTTTGCTAGAGATTGGTTTGATGGATTATACAGAGCTATTGATATCTATCTTGAGGTCAGTTCTTTCTACTCATTACATTTTTAGTGATTGTTTCTTGTTTTTTTTTTTTTTGTTGGATATTTTCCAAATAATTGCACGTTCATGAAAAATTTGGGAAAAAGAGGATTCTGAACAAAATGAGACAAAAAAACAAAGTAAGTAGAGTGGAATATAAGATGACAAGAAGCATACAACTTTCTATATAGTTTGGCTTTTTACAGTTCTCAAGAGCTTAACTTATCTTTTTGTCTTTCTTTTTGGTTTGTGATGATATCTAAAGATTCGAAAATCTGAGATTGGATATACATACATTCGTAGACTACATCCATACACGTGGAAGTACTAGTGGTGACTTTGGTGGCAAAGTCGTTAATAATATTGTCTTAGAAGTGGAATTATATAGGAACTTTCAAACACAAATCATTTACATTTGGATTTCTGTTTATTCGTTGAATCTTTTTGTCTACATTTTTTTTTGTTTACTAGCTATTTTTATCCTATTTTCCCTCAAATATTCACTTGAAAATTGTAAACCCGAATGACACAAAACAAAATTGGTTTTCCATTGTTATGTTCATTTTGAGTATGCATTTTTCGAATAATGTGTTTGACAAAAAAACGTTAAAGT
Source organism: Camelina sativa (assembly GCF_000633955.1). Taxonomy (NCBI): domain Eukaryota; kingdom Viridiplantae; phylum Streptophyta; class Magnoliopsida; order Brassicales; family Brassicaceae; genus Camelina; species Camelina sativa. The sequence goes on along the minus strand of NC_025699.1, from coordinate 10,814,374 downwards.
TTTATGTGTAGGAAAAGAAAACAATAAGGTACTAAATTACTGTGTTACAGCACACTCATGTCAGAATCTGACTAGTGTTTGACTAATTAATAATTAGTACTTGGTTTATAAAAACACTAAGAACAAGATTAGTTTCACGTGAAATATGTTCAAGCTAAGCCAAATGTGATGTCGGAAAGAAAAGTAAAACCCAATATAGCGTGTGTGCTTGTTTTTTTTAGTACCAATGCCATGTAGTATATAAATCGTTTTGCTTAGTCAATCCATATTTTGAAGGCAAGAACTAACATTAACTATGATTTTTGCAGTCTCATCCAAAACTATCATCCGAAGATAGAACAAAAATATGTCGGTGTCTAAACTACAAGAAACTAACATTGGAGACATGCAAACAACTTGCAAAAAATCCCAAGATCCCTCCAAATATTGCAGTTCTAGCACTCAAGTCCCAACAATTATCAGACGAGAGTCTAACACCCTCAAGAGAAGACAAGAGCAAAGTAAACAAGATCAGGAATTCGCGTAACTACTTAGAAGAGAAACCAATACTGGTTCGTTTGAAAGGATTTGATATGTCGTCGGAGAAGTTTGAAGATGATCTAAGGATGATGAATTTGGACAGGAAGCTGTGGACTAGCTCTGAAAAAGTTTGTAAGGAAAAGAAGAGTGAAGTAGTGTCAAGATTGGTGAGACATGGACATACACATTCTAGTTCTAATTTTCCAAGGCTTTGTTAAATAATACTAGTTCACTCGTCATTTTTTATTATTCGATCTCTAGATATAGATTGATATCTATCATATCATCACATACATGCACATCTCGTGTGTATATTCATAAGCTTTTTTTCATGCAAAAGTTATTGTAGTTTTGAGGATGCATATAATTATGACCTTTTGGATGCAAATAAAATGAATATTTTGTAATTCGAGTAACCCATGGGTTACTCTATCAGACTCGAGAGGGAATTGATTTTGCCCAGTGGATCTAGAAAGTAAGATCAGTTTTCATTATAATTTTCTTTAGTCACTGCAAAATCACATCACAAAGTACAGAAAACGAATATATACTGTAAACTTCAACTTGGATTTTCCGGTTCTATATAATAATATATACACTCGGGAAAAAAATATTGAAAATGCTAATCGAAAGAAGCTATAAAATCAACAAGTTGGCCTTTCAAAATCATGCATTGTATACAAAACAATTGAAAATCAAATCACGGGAGAAAATATTTTCTTGGCTATATACGTCACATGCCCTCCAGCTCCAGATTTGATATTCTTGAAAATGAAATTTATTCATGAATATTGATATATTAAACCAGAAAACTGTCATATCCTAACATGCCCACTTTGTACAATTTACCAAAACGTACTATATAGATTCTTAGTTTTTTGTTCGCACGAAAATATAAGTCTCACCAAATAGACCGAATTGTAGTAAAAATGAATAATCCGTAAGCAACATATTTTTTCCTAGACTAACTAATATTAGTAGTTTGATTTGATATTTTCAATAATTTTGAGAAAAACTGTTTAGTAAATCTCGACAGTTCTCAAAGCAAACTATTTAGAAATTCATAATTTTTTCCATCTCGAAACCTTATATTGGGAGTTTGGGACAAAGCAAAAACAAATCTTAAGATCTTACCAAATCATATATTTTGACTAAAAAACACAATACTGTTCAGAAAAATTTAGTAGAAAACATCAAACGAAGTAAACTTTTTTTTTTCAGTTAATCAAAACAAAACTTAGACAGGAAAAGAACCAACATGACAGAATCTATTTTCACAACATATCAAGCCTATTGATCTACGGTTTTCTAGGTCTTGTAATCTCTATGTTTCTCCTCTTGATAGTTTTCTTGTTTCTGTTTCCTCGAGATATCCTCAGCATATCGTCGCCAATAGGCTTCCCTATCATCCCTCGGCATTTTGCTGTAGCGGATATCGGGTTTTAGCACTTGTTTAGCCGTTGACCAGGAATTAAGAACAGTCTTCCCGTCTTCTGTTGGTTGAGAAGCAGTTTCAGATGACAAGGCTTCAACAAGAAGAGCTTTGAAGTCATGAACACATCGCTGTGAAACACAATTAAAAGTTGTTTAGATGAAATAGGCAACCAAAGTATATATACCCAAAAAGGAGAGAAGACGAAAAGCGTCTTCAGTTTTGTTCTGATCTTAATGCAGCAAAATGCTGGTTTAATTCGGTAAGGTTTACAGATGAGTAGTACATGTACCTCATACAATGACTTTACGTGATCACGGAATAGCCTCTCTTTATCAGCAGGATCTAAATCTGGATTAGAGGCGCGTTTTTGCGGATCCCTCTCAAGTTTTGGCTTAGATTCCGTCCAGGATGCCTTATAGATGTTGAAGAAGGTAGCAAAGAAAGATTGACCAATCAGAATTCCCACAGAGTTAAAGAAACTATCTTTAGATGGCTACGTAAAAGAAGTAGAAATACCTCAGGGTCTCTGATTATTTCCACTAACAAAGCTTGATAAGAGGAGCTTGCCTCTTTCCTTCTAATTTTTTGTCGTACTCTTTCCACCTCTTGCACTTCTCTTTCTTTGCGTTTCCGCAACTCACGCTCCCGTTCTCTCAGTTTGTCCTGAATTCAGGAATCACAAAGACGTTTATACATGTGTCTATATAGTTTCCCCAATTTATGGCCAGAAAATCATCATTTTTATGTCGTATTCCAGAAACATAAACAAAGAGATCCAAATTTTTTGTATCCGCAAATAATTTTGTATCCAATGTTAATTTACCTCTTCGTCTCTGGCTTTCATCTCATGATCATCTCCCCTTCTCGCAGCTTTTAGCTCAGCAATGTATTCATTATAAAAAACCTCTCTGTCCTCGTGCGCAACGGATCTATATCTTGGTTCATTTCTCAGACTATCCTTCACCTAACCAAACAGGAGAGAAAAATATCATTTAGGTTGTAGTAGTATGTAGTATGCTAACCAGTTAAAAATGGTGCCAATCAAAGGATGAATTATAGAAGAGATGAGACACATAAAATTAATACTAGTTACTTTGACAAGTAAAATATTATAATTTCCTCAAACAGCATAAGTTCCTGAAAATTTCGAGACTCTATCTCTCTTATTTGCAAAGGGTAGAAACAAAAATCTGCTACCTACCTTGGACCAATGTGAATTTATTGGTACTTCTCTTTCACGTAGCATTGTCTTAAAATCAGAGGCAGCAGCTGAGCGAATTTCTTGTGCCTTTTGTTCAGCAGTCCGTTTCAAAGAAAGGACTCTGCAACATAAACAGGGAAAATATAAGAGCCAAGACAGAAAATAACTATAAGACACTCAAAAACCCATAACGGGCACGTCAACTGTACAGGTAAAAACTTTCCGAAAAAAGATCCACTGCAGTTACATGCAATTACACTAACAAAGTAAACATGTTCGTTAGAAACATTTAATTGTTTTTTAAGAAACAGTGAAGTTTTTTACTAACACAACAACTGTGATAAAGAGAATACAGATACAAATTACATGAAAAAACTATAAGTCGCCTCTTAAATAAAATGTGAGGGAAATAAAGCATGGCTGCCTGCACAATCAACATCTAGCTAAGCCTACTATTTTGGTTTAACCGCAAACCCAGGATTTTCTGTGAGCACTCTATATGAACCGGTCACACATCTAACAAACTAGTCAAAGAGAACATAATAAGCATTAGAGAAGAAATCCTTCTCTAAAAAAAAAAAAAAAAAAAAAAAACAAAGCAACAGGGAAAGACACATCCAGTGTAAAATTTAAGGTTATAAGAAAACTTTTTTACATAAATAATATATGATCGCAAGATATAGATTGGTACCTTTCTTTCAGCAAAGCCTCCCGTTCCTTCCGCTCAAGTGCTTCGAACCGGAGATCATTCCCCCATTTCTTTTTAAAAGTACGATAATCAGTGTGTTGATCAATGTCCTGGAAAAAATCAGGATGATAATAAATTCCCACAAGGGATATAGAAATTGAGAACATCCCAAACCAAATAATAATAATATTTTAGGACATCCAAAGTACAAATAAATTCAGTTCATTAAAATGATTTACCGTAGACGCTTCATCCAGCAACTGCCTGAAACCTTCAATAGCTGCCTTATGAGCAGCACGCTTTTCCCTACGTTCTTCTTCAGCGCGTGTCTTTACGTACTGCTCGAACAAAGATCTTCTAACAGAATGACTTGGTACTGCCTGAAAGAAAAATGAACTCTCCATATAAATACATAATTAAAAAAGTCTACTAACAGAATGACTTGGTATTGCTTGAAAGAAAAACGAAATGATAGGAAAACTGAAAAATTAACACATCACTAGTTCCTCAGCATCACAATGTTTCTGGGTGGGGTGGATAAACAATAAAGCATAATGGCTCTAAATCGTCAAAGCTTTACGTAGCTAATATTGCAAAGAACTAACTGGAAATGTACAAGTTGCAAGCGAATCCAAGGAAAGAAACATAGACGTGAAATGTAAAAACAGGAAAATATATCAAAATATGGTGTCGATCTTTAGGTTTGACACACCTTAAAGCGAGGGTCAAAGATAATTTTTGGCAATTCCTTCTCCCATTTAGAAAACGGTGCTATTCCTTTCTCTTTCAGCATTTCCTGCCAGGATACAGTAATAAGGAACAAGATATTAGAGAATAAACTTCAATTTGGATAATTTCATGTTTTTCACTAAAAGTTGGCACCGTTATCAATGATAATTAAACATGCAAAGAATTACGACATTCCAGTATTTCAACAAGATCCATATACAAAAATTTCAATGCTTGAAACATGCAAAGCAGTATGACATTCTGATATACCAACAAGATCCATCTACAGAGGAAAATTTCAATGCAAGATGTTCTCTTCTTCTCTAGAATGCTTCTGAATGGCTAAATTTAACTAGCAGAAAGAAAAACATGATAAAAGATATATATACCACACCCTACATCGAAAAAGACAAATAAGAGTATCACAAGCGCTATTCACAGATCCAGGCGACAGTACCTTAAACTGTTTGAAATACTCTTCCTTCGATGGTCCGCTATCTTCATCTTCGGAATCTGAAGAAGAATCAGAAAGGTCACCAGCTTCAGGAGCATCTTTTACCTTACCCGAACCGTTTCCACTTTCTCCACTTGGTGTGACCTCAATTGCTTTACCACCATTTGCTTCAGATGTTGTCGTAGATGAGACAGGCACTCCCGAATCATGTAGTTTCTTTTTCACTAAATCCAGTGCAGTCGAACCAAAATTTGTAGTTTTTAGAGATGCAGCATCCCGGCCTCCATTGCTAATAGCAGGTGCGCTCAAACTTGCTTGGTCAGAACCCTTTTCAGTTAAATCAGTACTAGGCACAGAAGCTAAACTCTCCACAGCCCTCTCCTCCGGTTTCTTCTCCAAATCTTTCACCTCTGCCGGAATTTGCCAACTGCTAACCTTTGTTTTATTGTTGTAGTAATACTTTTTGCCGTCATTTGTGGACACAAGAGCCCAATCCGTCCCAGGTAAATTCTCCCTACATTCGGTACAAGTCAGATGAGATCTGTATAAGCTGTACATACTTTAGCAGGCTGGATGTTACTTAACAAAATATAAATTTATTGATTTCATGGGAATGAGATAGTTGGCGACCTAGTAAAAGATTCATACACGAGTAATAAAACGATATAATGTCTCAGACTAACCAATCTAACATGTATCAATAAAAATATGACAACAAATTTTATCATAGAAAGCCTAAATCTGAGAACTCACATAGAAACAGGAATTGGCTGCACCGGCACTTTATCAGGCTGCAAAAGTTAAGAAAAAAGTATAGATTACAAATTGCTTAAAAACTCTAAGGATTAGGGAAACATGAAGATAATGTGCATGCATTATCAAGGTAAAATCAGACAAATATCCTTCATCTGTCGTAGCATCAAATCGCAAGAAAACCATATATACGGCCTGTGAATAACTTAAGGTGCACTTTGAAACAAATTAGATGCTCTTACAACAAGATTACTGCAATAATGTAACTCGACAATCTTAAGCAACTTCACAACTGTGGTAGTATATGTAAACCAAATTTGGATACTAAATATAAGTCACAGAAAATAGAGAATTTTCAGCAGCTAATGAACATATGACATCTATGACTTTCAAAATAATCTAAATCAAAGTCCTATTATAATTTTAAACTTTGACACAAACACCAAAAATGCAAATACCTATTATAGACACGAACTCTCCTAAGTGACATGTCGTGAAGGGAATAGCCAGGATATGATATCAATTGTGTATGGAATAGACATACTAATGAACAAGCTATGTAATCAGCTATACTCACCTCCCCTCCAAAACCAGGAGGCTTTTCGTAGGTCGATTGCCCTGTAACGGAATTATAATAGTAAACTACTCCTGTTTCTGATTTATGTGCAGTCCAGGCATCCAACCGATTCCCTACTGGTTGAGTCCCAGCTCTGTCATCTGCAAAATACAAGATGATCCTGATAAAGGGTATGTAGACTAAATAGAATAACCATTAAGGTCAAACAGCTCTTACATGGATCAGTAATCTATCATGAAACCTCGAGCATACCGATTCCTGAGAGTGCTTCTGTTTGTCCGGGAGATTTATCAAGCTGATGACCTGGTAATGCATGAACGTTGCCAACACTTCCCATAGGAATGGCACCAAGAGGTTGAGAACCAGAATATGGTACGTTAGGAGAGATTCCACGAACTGGAAATGGATATGAACCAGGAAAGGGAGTAGGACGTGATAGAAATGGTCCCCTGGGAATACCACCCATAGGAGGGGGCTGCAACCACACTCCTTGAGGCGCTCCAGGCATTGTAGGCTGTGAGTGATATGGAGGATACATGTGGGGACGATTAAAAGGGTTGACTTGCGGAGGACCTCCAGACATCCCGGGTCTTGGAGTTGTAGAAAAAGGGTTGGAACCAAGAAAAGCAGGCGGAGATATCATTAGTCCAGGAGGGGCGAGTGTTCCTGGTCGACCAAAAGGCAGATTTTGTAGCATGGGCGGATTAACATTTGATGAGGCAGCTGCATTGGAACTCCATTGTGCAGTAACAGAAGACGGAACAGACTGAGAGACAAAACCTGTATTAGCAATCTGCACAACAGCAAAAAAATACAGCAGGGAACTAATTTAGAGACTAAATGGAAACGACCTGAATACAAATAAATCAACATGAGTTCAAAGCATATACCAAACAAGGTTAAGCAATGACAAAGTCTATTAGTGAATTTTAATCAGAATGACCCAAAATTTCGATACTCAATAAGCGAGAAAGATTTTCATAGCTGGTGTTGGCGTACATACCCTATCTAAAGACATGAATTCATCTAATAATAAAGAACACTTCTGTAATTGTAATTCAGTATACCACACGTTCTTGTATAAGGTTCTACTCAAAACCACATCAAAAACAAGAACTAAAACCAAGATAAAGCCTCTCTAGGAGTATAACAGCATTCAAGATGAACCAAGATATGTAAACAATCAGAATCGAGAATGAACAACATACAGACATAGAGGGTTGCTCCTTCAGCTCCGATTGAATGCCTGGAGAGACGCTCGAAGCGTTGGCCAAGACTGGACCACTTGGAGGAGGACGGACGGAGATACCCTGTCCAGTAGATACCGCCGTCGTATACGGCGGTTCCGCTGGATTATCCCCTTGCATCGGAGTAGATATGTAGCGGTATCAAGTAACAGTCGCCGAGAAGAAATCGCCGGCGGTTTCGTCGACGCTAACAAAGAAGTTAGGGTTTAGGTGAGTGGAGGAATCACAGAAGTCGCTGTTCCCCGATTCAGGAGAGGACGTACTTCAGCCGACGGTATAGATAGATCGTAGGATGATTGAAACGATGGACGGCTGAGATTTTACGTCCCGTGGAACTAAAAAAGGAAGGATGTGTTTTATTATTTACTGGAATAGACCTTATATTTTAAGATTAATTTCAGGATGGCCCAGTTTGTTTATCTGTGTAGATTTTACCCACCGCAGTTATGTGTGTAAGTGTGTTTCCTTTGACGTACATTATGTTATACGACTGCGCACGTTGTTAATGTTTTTAATTAAAAAAGTGTATAGAAAAAGCCTATTCAAACTTTAAGAAGGATTCGAAAGTTGACCTGAGAAAACAACACTTGATAAACATGTTTCTTTTTATAACCAAGAGATCCGTATAGCTCATATTAATTTTGGGAATGTATGAAATGGAACGTCATACAATATTTGTCTATCGTTGTAACTTGTAAGCAATCACAATAGTCAATTATGATTGGTATTACTTGAAAGATATTTTTTAAACTATGTTTTGCCAAACCCTGGCCTTCACATAGGTAAATCAATGTTATACCACCAAAAATTAGTCAACGAAACGATGGGTTCTTGTACAGTTAAGGAATATAGACGATCGAATCATAAAACTGAATCAATTTTTCAAACAATTAGTAGCAGCCATTGGATTTCAACATCAACCCTTTTAGTTTTATTTATTAAACCGTATCTTTCAATCATATATATCTGACTGGGAAGTGAGAACATGTATTCACACCTACCACTCGCTATGGTCGGAGGAATCTGAGCCATTAGCTAATTGATGTTAAAGCCATTTTCGTTTTTATTATATGGAACATAAAAGTGTGGCTGAGGTGCCGACGACTCGGACCCAAATGTGGAAGAATCCAAAAAGCAAAGTATTACGAACTAGTTGTTAGGTCGCCGACCTCTCAAGATACCAATACGATACCCAAGATTTTCTAACGTATTGAACTGATGATAGACTAAATTAAGAATGACTAGCCCATATAGTTTTTTTTTTTTCAATTTACCAATAAGAAAAGGGAACACAATTTATTTTAATAACGCGCGTATAACGCGTTCCACCAAAAAAAAAAGCAAAGCATAAAAAAAAAATAAGTTGAATTCAGAGAGGGCTTTATTATAAGTCGCATATTCTTCTTCTTCTGGGTCGCATAGATACAAAAAGAAAGGGGGGCACGATACACGATAGACTCTCCACCGATCATCACTGCATTCTCCAATCTTCTGCCAATCCCTCCCTCCCTTGTCTCTTATCGATTTGAAATTTTCTTATCCGAAACCCTAAGGGTTTATTATACAAGTTTCGCTGCTACCGTGTGTTGTTGTGTTCAGTGTTCACGCTGCTGTGAGACATTCGTTATTGTGTATGTTTTATGTGCGTTCTTCTGGCTGTGTCGTCGGCGGAGAGATGCGTCAATTAGGTGTCATTGGTGAATAACCGATTGATAAATGAATCTACAATCTTCTTCTTGTCCTCGTTTCGATTTGTCCCACGCTTATGTGTCTCGTCGTATGTTATGTCCGTGCTCTAAATTAGAGCACGGCGGCCTGATTGTGTTTTGCGATGGATTCGCGAAGAGACGGGTCCTCCGTCGGAAGTTCAGAGTTCATTCTAATTCGAATTTGAGGTTTGTTACCAGCGGAATTCGCAGTAGCGATACGAAGAACATAAAATTAGCGGATTCAGCGAGAAGAGCTTCAAGAAGTCTTGTGGTCACTCGTTTCTCCAATGAATTCGAGGATGAAGAAGAATCGTCGCAGGAGTCTGTAATTAAGGGTAACCAAACCAATTTCACTAGCTTTAGAGAAGACCCGATTGTGGATAAGCTCAGGACTCAGCTAGGTACAATCCATCCACTCCCATCACCACCTATTAGTCGTGATGCGATTGGTTTGTTCGCGTTCTTCTTCTTTGTTGGTGTTCTTTGTGACAAGCTATGGACATGGAGAAAGAGGCGGAGACAGATGAGCAATGACGTAGGCCAAAGAGGACAAGGGACATGGCCACAGGTTCCAACTAGCTTCTCTCTGTCACTTGAGAAAGATTTACAAAGGAAAGAGTCTGTGGAGTGGGTTAACATGGTGGTGGTGAAGCTTTGGAAAGTTTATAGAGGTGGGATTGAGAATTGGCTTGTTGGATTGTTGCAACCAGTTATTGATGATTTGAAGAAGCCAGATTATGTGCAGAGAGTTGAGATCAAGCAGTTCTCTCTTGGGGATGAGCCTTTGTCTGTTAGAAATGTTGAGAGGAGGACATCTCGCCGTGTCAATGACTTGCAGTAAGTTTTGTACCTTGGTGCTATTGCCTATGATACTTGGTCTCTCATATGTTAGGTAACAATCCCATTGTGTTGGTGGATCAAATGGTGGGATTGTTCTTACTTGGTTTCAGTTGTTATTGTGGAAGCTTTAGTGAGTTTTATTTTAGGTTTGTTTTAAATTTGATTCGAGGGCATGTAACTTTTGACATCAGTGATATTTTTGGGCATAAATCCTACGGATGTGATACACTACTGTTCACTGCATCTTGGAAGTTTTCTCTCTGTTGGTTCGTTTGGAGCTTGGATACTCCAAACTGTTCACGGCTCAGTTGAAGGTTGCTTATGCTCTTATGTTTCTTCTTATAGGTACCAGATTGGTCTTCGGTATACTGGTGGTGCTCGGATGTTGTTAAAGCTCTCTTTAAAATTTGGTATTATTCCAGTAGTCGTGCCAGTCGGCATTCGGGATTTTGACATTGACGGTGAGCTATGGGTTAAATTAAGATTGATTCCCTCTGCGCCTTGGGTTGGAGCAGCATCATGGGCTTTTGTATCACTTCCAAAGATCAAATTTGAGCTTGCACCATTCCGATTGTTTAATGTAATGGGTATGAGTTAATAATAATACTCTATCAATTATTTGGTTATTGTTAAGTTGTTGACCACATATATAATGTGGAAGGTTATACTATTAACTTTCCCAGAATAATGTGGAAGGACATCTCCTCTAGTTTTACGATGATGTACATTATCACCTGCTCATATCATTTTCGTCTTTTTTGCATGAATGCTTTGGATGATGACATCAGGAATTCCTCTTTTATCAATGTAAGTCTTGCCGATCCTTATTTTTTTTTCAATCAATGGTTCAATACTGGATTGGTTTAAGCGCTTTGTACTTGATAAGTTGTTTCCTGTTCAGATGAGGTTTAAAGTTGTAGAGAGTAGTTTTGTAACTTCTTTTAGCTATATGTTTGTTTTCATTTCTTCTGTGATTTTTGGGAGCATTACATTAAGTTGCAATACTGCATGGTTTTGATCAGATACTGGTATTCATTTTAGCATTTGCCATTTGTTGATTGTTTATCCTCCTTGATTTTTGGATGTATCAGTTTCTTTCCTCCTTACTTTGCTTCATCTCGCTCAGGTTCTTGACCAAACTGCTGACAGAAGATTTGCCTCGATTATTTGTCCGCCCAAAGAAAATTGTCTTGGATTTCCAGAAAGGAAAAGCTGTTGGGCCTGTTTCAGAAGACTTAAAATCGGGAGAAATGCAGGAAGGGAACAAGGATTTTATTGGGGAACTGTCTGTTACTCTTGTAAATGCCCAGAAACTTCCATACATGTTCTCTGGTAAGTTATACTCGCTCCACAGTCTTTTTCTTCTTCAATTCATTGTTCTCTAGCGGTCTGTGTTGTTGTATTGTCTATATACACCCGTAAGCTCATTTGAATTCGTTGAACTTAAAAACCAGATATACTAATACTATAGCAGATTTAGTGAATTCTTCATCAATTTACATGTTCCTTCATTCAGTATATTTTGTTTGATAATTTGTAACAGGTAGAACAGATCCATATGTTATTTTACGAATAGGTGATCAAGTTATCCGCAGTAAAAAGAACAGTCAAACTACAGTGTTTGGGGCTCCTGGTCAGCCAATCTGGAATCAGGTTGAACTGCCTACTATATCTTAATGGCTTATTCATAATCTGGTGGTGAATCAGTATTTGTTAAATTGCTCAAATTTATCTATCATAAATATGGTCAGGATTTCCAATTCCTTGTTTCAAATCCTAGAGAGCAAGTGTTACAAATTGAAGTCAACGACTGTCTTGGATTTGCCGATATGGCTATTGGTAGCGGAGAGGTAAATTACCTTTCTATTTCTTCTATTTGTAATCTGCAAAAGAATAGCTCAATATGTTAACATAAATGATTCCTTAAGATGATGATTGTCTACTTCAGTGGCTAGCCTTTTTAACCAATCCTGTTATTCTCTGCACAATGTTTCAACTAAAGGGTTTGAATTGAGAAGATGAGACTGAGAACTATCAGAAATGCTATATAGCAGCTTGCTGTTAATTTATGATGTAAATTATGCAGATTGAATGAGTAAGAAAAACAGTAGGTGAACAATAGTTGCCAATGACAATGCCGTTGCTGTATTAGTAGTACCTGGTATTATGCGAGTATGTCACCTCATTGTTCAGGTTACGCATCTTATCGGTTATTGATCTTCTTGTCAGTATAGAAAGGTCACCTTTATTCACTTAGCTATTCTTGGCACAATTCCAATTCCGGCTTCTATTCAACTAATTCACATGTTTTCTGCACAAAACCTGACAACGCATATAATTGTTTATTGATGCTGTAGTTTGAGTAGTGCCTCTGCTCTGATAACATTGTCACTATTGCTTACCTATTAATCTGCGACTCTACATAAATTACCAGGAAAAGATGAATAACAAATTTTCTGTCTACATAACCTTATTACTTTATTATACATCCAGGTTGACCTTGAATCACTGCCAGATACTGTTCCTACAGACAAAATTGTTAGTTTGCGAGGTGGTTGGAGTTTGTTCGGAAAGGGATCTGCTGGAGAAATACTACTCCGGCTTACATACAAAGCATACGTGGAGGATGAAGAAGATGATAAACGCAACGCAAAAGCCACTTATGCAGATGCTTCTGATGATGAAATGTCTGATTCGGAAGAACCTAGGTCATTCGTACAGAATGACAAGATTCCTTCTGATGATATTAATCAAGAGTCATTTATGAACGTGCTGTCTGCATTGATTTTGAGTGAGGAGTTTCAAGGCATAGTTTCATCAGAAGCTGGGAACAATAAACTTGATGATGGTGAATCAAGCGTGACACCAGTTCCTTCAAAGGCTGGGGCGGACTCAAAATCTCGACCGAAAGATCCTGCCAGTGGGGACATATCAGATTTAGAAGTGAAAAATGCGGATGCCGATAGAGGTTCTATTGGTGATGGAGGTATATGGAGGCTCTGTCTTATGATGATTTTGTTTCTATGGTTGCTTGTTCTAAAACTAATAAGCTTTCTTTTCAGGATTAGCATTGTTGTGGTTCAGTGTAATCACTTCTGTACTGGCGCTCGTTGCTATCAATATGGGCGGCTCGAGTTTCTTCAACCCGTAACATGGTGTTGTATGGATCACTAGCGATTTATTTTGCCAAAGTAAGTCTGTGAACCTAGAAATGAGAACTTTGTGAGTTCTGCCTATATCAGTCGAATTCATTGAGTACATATGGAATCTCTGGGTATAGTTGAGAACCAACCTTGCAATCTTTTCTGGAATCACTGTGTCGATTTTTACTTGGCGTAATTTCTGTTTTGGCTTTATATATACTCGAAAAGGAGTTGCCATTTAGATAAAACTATGCCCACTAAGTTGAAAATGATGAACCAAAGTTTCTGTAATTGAGACGATACTGAGAATCTGGCATTACTATTTACAGTAGAAACGTAAAAACCATTGTGGTGTATTTTAAAGATTGTGCAATTTGCGCAATGGTCTGGCTAGTCTTCTATTTAATGTGTCATAGTCTTGTTCTGCAGTTTGCATTTATTAGTGTCCTATTGTTGATTGACTGACCAAAGCCACTTATCTAATGGCAGGTTGGTTAATTTTCTCTTCCCGGCCTTAGAGATGGCTTATAACGAGGTCACAGTTTTGTGTTTACATTCTAATGCATTTAGAAGAGGGGCGCTTATTGGCGAGACAAAGTTTTAGGGTCCATTTCACCCAATCTCTTACAACTGTGAATCAACGTGTTATAGTACATGAGAACAATTATTCTCTGTTCAAATAAAGATTAATTTTTCTGCAAGGATTCCATTACACATTGCACGAAGACACCTGCTATTAGCAGTCACCAACTTGTAGGCTTGAGAAAAGTGTGGAAGTTTACACTTAGAAGTAGTAATGAGTTTTTTCACTTAGCTTTTTCTTGTTCGTCTTCTAGTTTTGTTCCTGTTGTTGGATACAGCAACTGTAATATTCTGCCATTGGTATGCTTTTTGGAGCAGCAGCAAAAGGTTAAATGGGGATATCGATGCGCAGTCTAAACAAGGTACATTTTCATCTTCTGTTTGTTTCCCTGGTTTATTGGCTTTCAATCTTGGTCATGTTGAATCATGTTAGGAAGATCTTAAAGTTCTTCATGTCTCTCAAATAGCTAATCTCTTTTCTTCCCAATCTACTCATCTTTATGAGCCCGTCTGGTGAAGGGAAGATATTAAACACCTTGCTTTATTTTGTTTGAAATAGTATTTCACAACCCGCAACGTAGGGAACACAGTTCAGTACACTATAGGCCTCTCTATAGCTATGATATGAATGAATCTTTTGTTTTGGTGTTTGCGTATAGCAATTTACAGATTACAATAATCTTACAAACCGTGAAATGTCTGCATCGCCTTTCTCTCTAGGATCAATTCGTTGTTGCTACACACTTGCACAGGGTGGAAATATTAATACTTTTGGTCTATGAATTTGTTTTTCTCAGGGCTTTAAACAACAAGCCAAAGGCGCAGGAAGTCTCCATGTCATTGTCTTGTTGAGAAGATGTCTTTTCAATGTTGAGGTAACATGTTTCCGTTAAAATTTTACAGAGTACGATAACAATATATATAATACGTCTAATAAAGAGAAGTCGCGAAAACCAAAAGATTATGTTTTTGGAATAATTGATTTTGATACTGCTCAAATCATGGGGTTATATATATAATGTTAAACACGAATGCAACCTACAGATTAACGTGTTCCAGATGCATTACTTAATTGCACGTTAAGAGGACGATTAGATCTGAAGAACTTATGCAAATCAAAGAACATTAACAAAAGTAAACCAGTTTTATAAAATAAAAACGAGATCGTTGGTGCTTTAAATAATGAGATTTTTCAGAAAAATGAAAAATCAGTAATGAAAAGGAAGTGCAGAAGAAAACAATGATAAAAAGGGATTAATAAGTGAGAAAAATAATACTTTAAAAACAAAAATGAGGGAGAGAAATCACGTGAAGGAGTTGAGATCACGTCAGGCACATGTGGAGGTGGACAGTCCTCGTTTCTAGATTAGTTTAGTTTTAGTTTTGTTAATCTTCAACTCTCTTTCTTTGGTTTCTCCGTTCTCATTTGTCCTTTTCTTTCTCCACTTTTTAACAATGTACATATTTTCTATAGAACTATAATTAATTGTTTAGTCATTCATTAATTATGCACCCCAATATTTCATAAATGACTATTAATATTCTTCATATAAGTTTTCTTCACACTTATTTCTAAATTATGGAGCTACGAAGTAAAATCAGTACAGAAAAAAATAAATGGACAAAAACGGTTTTTTGTTGATGCTGAAATGACGCATGCGTTGATTTGCTTTGGACCAAAACAGTAATGTCTTGTGTTGGATTTATAAATAAAAACAAAAAACAAATTGGTGTATATAAACTATATATTATATAAATATTGGTGTCACTGATTGATTAGCTTGCACTTTATGCCATACCAATTTTCGATTAACCAAATTTCGATAGTTTGACCAAAAATAAAATAAAAACAAAAATTGCTGTTTTTATAAATTTGTCTATATGTATGGGTTGTATACAAAAATTGAAGTTAAAAGTTAAAATGAGTGAGAGTAGTTCCTCAAATAAAAGAAAATGGAAAAAGATTCTAAACACTTCCATTGAAATATGACTGGTAGTTGTAAATGTGAGAGTATGAATAGTTGGCATATGTAAAATATAGTTTCTTCTGATTTTCAAATATATTAAAATATAGTTTGTGAGATTTTGCAAGAGCTGGATGTCCTTCTCAAACAGGCCATCATCCCTGTAAATTATTTGTCTTAAAACATATTTTACAAAAAAGCAATTACTTTTGGTGACAATAAAAACAAAACTTTTTGAGCAATTGAGTACTTTAAAGTGTAACCAATTTTTTTAAAAAAGTCATTGATTTAATTATAGTTCAAGGGGATATTATTCTGTTTACTGCATAAACTTTTTTTTTTTTAACAGATCCTGAGCGCAAATTGTATTGTTATATAGTGTAAGATATTTAGAGCAATCTAACCAAATAAACAACATGATAGCTTCTTCTTCTTCGTTACCATTATTATGTTGGTACTAATAATGGTACCAATAATTTTCATATTTTGAATTCTGATGAAAAACATGGACATTGTAATTGTGTGGCAGATTCCCATAGAAAACGACTTTTTTTAATTACCTTTGATGTTTTCCGATAAATGTCCAAAATATTTTTGCTCCAATCATGACATATCCACCACTGTCACCTGTAGAAAGTATCAAAACGAAATGTTTGAGATGTATTCATATAAGCTATTATGATATGAAAAGTTGTATAATAATTAAAACATGTTTGCCAATAAACAAATATTGGATAGGCTAGTTTAGAAACTTTGGCATATGCTTTAGGTACATTATTAACAAAACAAGTAGAGGACTTCTTCACTTGCATTTAGAAAACAAAATTCAATACAATCTACCCTTAAAAAATGCATATAGAAAGAAAAAAATAATATCATATATACTGTATAAGTTTTCTTCATTTGAAACATGTCTTGCACTGCAGGCTTTGGATACCTCTTAATTTATTGTAACTTATACCAAAAGAAAAAAATATTTTCTAAACAAAGGTAATTTTCCTATTTAAAAGAAATTAAAACTGCTAGATTTTTGCCTTTTTTTAATTCTCTTTTACCTACTTATTAGCAGTAAATCTTCTAATTAAATATTATAAAACTGACTATATAACTAAATATTATACATAACACATGTGATAACATTACAACAAAGACTGAGTTATAATTGCTAAATCAACAAATATTTATAGCTTTTTATAAAAAAATAGAAAAAGACAAAACCAAGAAAAACATTATTATCATATTTAATAAAGAAATTTCAAAATTATCAAATTAATATATTTATAATTAATAGTAAAAGAAATAATAATAATAATGGTAATCACCTTGTTTTGTGGGATAAATGCAAATTAAGCAAGGCTGGCTTGAATCACGTTTATTATAAGAGAATCCTCTCTCTCCATCTCTCACTCTTCAGACACTTCCCCCATCTCATCCTCTCTCTCTCTCTCTGTCTCTCTCTCCATCCTTTGGATTCTTCAGGTACTCTCTCTCTTCCTCTCTCACAGTTGCTCTGATTCATCTTTTTGTCCGTTAGATCTCTCGAACTTCTTAGTCCATAGTTGCTACCAGACATACTTACTACCAGTGAACTATGTGGGGGTTTGAGTCTTTAACCCAACTCAGTCTTTCAAGCAAAGTTTCAAAGTTTGCTCTGCATCTTTTTTTTTTTTTTTGGAGACGTACTGTGTTTGATGGCTTTATAGGAGGACTAGATATGTAGATCTAAAGATAAGAACCAAAATCAAGTACTTTTATGTTTCCTTGTCTTTTCAACAAGTGTATCACTTTGGTCTTAGCACTGATATTTACAGAACAGCATAACTTCATGTCTCTTTGTCTCTCTGTTTACTAGCTCACTGTTTCCCCTCATGGAGTCCACACTGTAGTGCTCTCAAGTTAATTGCATACACACACACACGCACATGTATATAAATGTTTATGGATTCAAGAAACTAACACCGATAGTGTATTTTTGACATTCTGGTGGATTTATTGTGCTTATTTCTTGAGCCAAATCGATTCTGTAAAGTGATGGATCTGGAACTCTCAAGTTTAGTTGACTTTGAGCATAGTTTTTATCGATATTTTTTTTTTGACTTTGAGCATATTTTTTTGACATTCTTGAGACTTGTTGAGTTGTACAATGATGGATTTAAATGTTTTCAAAGTTTGTTTACTTACTGCATTTTGTTTGTTTTTTGTTTTGATGCAGTGAGGAGAGGAATCTGAGAGTGTCGGCAACATGTCGGATCTTCAGACACCACTTGTAAGGCCGAAGAGGAAGAAGACATGGGTTGATTACTTTGTCAAGTTCCGATGGATCATTGTCATCTTCATCGTCCTTCCATTCTCAGCCACACTCTACTTCCTCATCTACCTCGGGGACATGTGGTCGGAGTCCAAGTCATTTGAGAAACGCCAAAAGGAACATGACGAGAATGTCAAGAAAGTCATCAAAAGGCTTAAGGATAGGGATGCGGCCAAGGACGGGCTTGTCTGCACTGCACGTAAGCCGTGGATCGCCGTTGGAATGAGGAACGTTGACTACAAGAGAGCCAGGCATTTCGAGGTTGACTTGGGAGAGTTCCGTAACGTTCTTGAGATCAACAAGGAGAAGATGACTGCTAGAGTTGAGCCTCTTGTCAACATGGGACAGATCTCTCGTGTCACCGTCCCAATGAACCTAGCTCTTGCCGTTGTTGCTGAGCTTGACGACCTCACGGTTGGTGGACTCATTAATGGATATGGTATTGAAGGAAGCTCTCACATCTATGGTTTGTT
>NC_025699.1:10747134-10795189 GCF_000633955.1 Camelina sativa | reverse complement strand
CTCCTTGTAGCTGCTGAGATCAGGCTTATTCCAATCAAGGAGTACATGAGACTCACCTACATACCAGTCAAGGGAGATCTTCAAGCCTTAGCTCAAGGTTACATTGATTCTTTCGCTCCAAAAGATGGTGACAAGTCAAAAATCCCTGATTTCGTTGAAGGCATGGTTTACAACCCAACTGAAGGAGTGATGATGGTTGGAACATACGCATCTAAAGAAGAAGCCAAGAAGAAAGGTAACAAAATCAACAATGTGGGATGGTGGTTCAAGCCGTGGTTCTACCAACATGCACAGACCGCTTTGAAAAAGGGACAGTTCGTTGAGTACATCCCAACTAGGGAATACTACCACAGGCACACAAGGTGCTTGTACTGGGAAGGGAAACTTATTCTTCCTTTTGGTGATCAGTTCTGGTTTAGGTTCCTCTTTGGTTGGTTGATGCCTCCTAAGGTCTCTCTTCTTAAGGCTACTCAAGGTGAAGCTATCAGAAACTATTACCATGATATGCATGTTATTCAGGACATGCTTGTTCCTCTTTACAAGGTTGGTGATGCCCTCGAATGGGTTCACCGCGAAATGGAGGTAAAACTAAAAGCTCTACATCATGATTTATCATCTACTAGTTAAGGATTCTCTTAATGTTATTAACAAACTCATGACTTGTTTGACTTCTTTCAGGTGTATCCAATTTGGCTTTGCCCACACAAACTCTTCAAGCAGCCAATCAAAGGCCAAATCTACCCAGAACCAGGCTTTGAGTACGAGAACAGACAAGGAGACACAGAAGATGCTCAGATGTTCACTNCACTCAAGGTGAAGCTATCAGGAATTATTACCATGATATGCATGTTATTCAAGACATGCTTGTTCCTCTTTACAAAGTTGGCGATGCTCTTGAATGGGTTCACCGCGAAATGGAGGTAAAACTAAAAGCTCTATATCGTGATTGATCATCTTCTAGTTAACAAACTCATGACTTGTTTGTTCTTTTTTTTTCAGGTGTATCCAATATGGCTTTGCCCACACAAACTCTTCAAGCAGCCAATCAAAGGTCAGATCTACCCAGAACCAGGCTTTGAGTACGAGAACAGACAAGGAGACACAGAAGATGCTCAGATGTTCACTGACGTTGGAGTCTACTACGCACCTGGCGCTGTTCTAAGAGGTGAACAGTTTGATGGATCAGAAGCCGTGCGTAAGATGGAGAAGTGGCTGATCGAGAACCATGGATTCCAGCCTCAGTACGCGGTGTCTGAGCTTGACGAGAAGAGCTTCTGGAGAATGTTTAATGGTGAGTTGTACGAGGAGTGCCGCAAGAAGTACAGAGCTGTTGGAACGTTCATGAGTGTTTACTACAAGTCCAAGAAAGGAAGGAAGACGGAGAAAGAAGTTAGAGAAGCAGAACAAGCTCATCTCGAAACTGCTTACGCTGAGGCAGATTAAGTAATATAATAAACCCCCAAGTTTGCTGAAATGGCTTGAGACTATTATTATAATCGCTAGTTATGTGTTTCCTATTTTCAGTTTAGTGTCTTCATCAAGACTATTGTTCTTGTTGCTGTTTGCTTGCTTCTTGTTGTCGTTGTTGCTTGACTTATGGTTTGAGTGGATTTTAGATTTTTCAGTATTGGATTTGCTAGTTTGCTTATGAAACTTTGTTTGAGTTATTATTAAGGTTTCTCTTTGTAGAACATCTTTGCTTAAGGTCATATGCCATGAAACAACACAATCCAAAAACATTACAAACATTGTCACTGAAGTGTATCCAAAATCCTCACCGGGTCAACTTCGGTTCAAATACTAACCAAACCGCTTGAGGAAACTCATTTCTCTCTTTTCCCCCAAATTCAAACGCAGAAACAGTTTTTTTTTTTTGGGTGTAAATTGGGTTTATCTAAGGGAGACACGACTCAAACGACGCCGTTTTGAACTTTACGAACTAAACCAAGTATGTATTGGTAAATAGTATAACAGATTAAAATCAAGAACGGTTAAGCAAACCGAAATGAAAACCGTAATTTAAGACTTCAATAATAAACTTTTTTTTTGGCAAATAAGTAAAGGATTTGGTATATTTTTTGGCATTTTTCCTTAACTTATGTGATCACATCATCCATATATGTATGCTTTATATCTTTACAATATATATTTGATCAACTTCATCTTCATCTTCATCTTCACTTCTCTCAACAACAACAACAAAAACACACAATGTCAATTTTTATAATAAATCTATAAAATTATAAGTAAAACTAATAAAAATT
This sequence comes from Camelina sativa, assembly GCF_000633955.1. NCBI lineage: Eukaryota > Viridiplantae > Streptophyta > Magnoliopsida > Brassicales > Brassicaceae > Camelina > Camelina sativa. Next base: position 10,792,925 of record NC_025699.1, on the reverse strand, counting down.
TACATTTCCAAAAAAAAAATCAAATTATCAAACAACAATAACAAAAATAATTTTAAAAATATAAAACCTAGGTTGATCATACTATGTAGTTTAGTAATTTGTAGTAGTGTTGTTATTATATCCTGTCGGATCGCCTCTGGTTTACCGAGGTTGTAACCATGCCTAAACCCTAAAAATTTTACACAGAAAACACATAAATACATTTTTTTTATTATAAAAAACAGCATGAAAAATAATCATTTGGGATAAATCACAGAGTAAAGTATACTCACCACCGACTCTATTTAGAGAACTCCAGAGGGTACAATGTATGTTATCAAATATATACATAATAAACATATATATATATATATTAGTGTTTAAAACTTTTCTAATAAATCTACAAAATTTTAAGTAAAACTAATAAAATTTACAGTTCCAAAAATAATATCAAATTATCAAAGAACAATAATAAAAAGAATTTTAAAAATATAGAAATTAGGTTGATCATAATATATAGTTTAGTAATTTGTATTAGTGTTGTTATTGAGTCACTAGGGTACAATGTATGTTGTTAACAAAACACAAATTATAAAAAAAATTTAATCTAAGTATGATGATATATCAATGTAGCATCTAATGTAAAAAAAAAAACAATTCACAAAATTAATAAAGACGTGGAATAGAAAGAAAAAAAGACAATTAGATGCATTGATTATTGTGATATGTGTAAGTTATATAATGAATTGCTAATATCTATTTCATCTATCGTTAAACCAAATTTTCACCTCTTTTACTACTATTTCCACTTCGGTGAATTACTATTCAAAATAAAAAGCTGACTCAAAATGTTTTGACTTGATTTATTTTTTAAACGACAATTGATACATTTGTCTTCTTCTCTCAACTTCATCTTCTTCTATCAACTCCATCCTTCATCTTCATCTTCACTTCTCTCCACAACAACAATAAAAAACACACAATGTCATCTTTTATAATAAATCTATTAAATTCTAAGTAAAACTAATTAATTTTTACAGTTCCAAAAAAAAAAATCAAATTATCAAAGAACAATAACAAAATTTTTTAAAAATAAACAGAAATTAGGTTGATCATAATATGTATTTTGGTAATTTGTATTAGTGTTGTTATTGATACAATGTGTATGTTGTTAACAAACACACAAAATATATATAAAAAAAAATTAATCTTAGTATGATATATCAATGTAGTATCTAATGTAAAAACAGAAAAAAACAATTCACAAAATTAATAAAAACATAAAAAGAAATAAAGAAGGACACTTAGATGCATTGATTATTGTGATATATGCACGTTATAATGAATTTCTAATATCTATCATCTATCACTGAACCAATTTTTCACCTCTTTTACTACCATTTTCACATTTGTGAATTTCCATTCGAAATCAAAATGCCAACTCAAAATGCTTTGACTCAATTTATTTTTTATACGATAATTGAACCATTTATCTTCTTCTATCAAGTTCAACTTCATCTTTATCTTCATCTTCACTTTTCTCCACAACAACAATAAAAAAACACACAATGTCAAATTTTATAATAAATCTACAAAATTCTAAGTAAAACTAATAAAAATTTACAGTTCCAAAAAGAATTCAAATTATCAAAAATACAATAACGAAAATAATTTTAAAAATATAGAAATTAGGTATTACAATATGTATTTTAGTAATTTGTATTAGTGTTGTTATTAGTCACTAGGGTAGAATGTATGTTATCAAATATATATATAATAAACATAAATATATATATATATATATATATATATATATTTATTAGTGTTTAAAACTTTATAAGAAATCTACAAAAACTAATAAAAAGTTACAGTTCAAAAAAAAGTCTGATTCTTCTTAGCTTGTGTGTGGTAGTGTGATTGTGAACTAGTGGAACTCTCTTCTAATGGATTATGTCATCATGGTCTTTTTAATTAATGTCTGTAATTAATTAGTTCAATGCAGGAGAGTTGGAGAGGAACAAGCATGTTGTGGGAAAGCCCCTTGCAGTTTTGGGATTAGGCAAAGTTGGGACGGAAGTTGCTCGCCGTGCCAAGGGTCTTGGTATGCGAGTCATTGCTCGTGATCCCTATATCACATCAGACGGTGCACATGCCATTGGTGTTGACTTAGTCAGCTTAAGTGAAGCTCTCGCCACCGTGGATTTCATTTCTCTGCACTTGCCTCTTAAGCTAACAACATGGCTTACACTAGCAGACGATGCCTTTTTGATGCACGGTGTTAAAGCGGTGACTTAGCTGAAGATTTCCCTTTTACTTTATTCTGTAGTTTTCTATTTTTAACATTACAAATTGGTATTTTTCCTTTAATTTTAGTTATAGCATAATGGGAACTTTACAATTCTAAGAAGGGTTCGATCTTTGATTATTCTCTACATAAGAGAATCGGTTCTTTGAATGTAAAACAACTTTCATTGATTTAATAAAAACAGAGCTTTAAAACTCTTTTCTCTCTTGTCTTCGGCTAGAACAGAGGTTCTCAACGAGTTCAAGATCGCTTATTCGTTTGGGTATTCACAGATTAAACAACCGAATTCGCTTTATTATCCTTGCGCTACTCCAGTTGGTATCAGATTCCAGCACTTTGATTCCTTAATCAAGGTTCGGTCCTGTGTGTGTTCTTCCTTCGACGATGGCTCCCCGCAAACCTACGATTGAAGACCAAAAGGCTGAGTTCCGTGAAACCTTGGAGAACTTCACGAACAATTTGCATGATGCTCTTCAACACGCCATCGAAGCTGCGTTGACGACGGTGTTGCAGAATCAACCAAGGGTTCGTCATGAGAGACAAGCGGAAGTTGACGAGGACAACATGGATCTTCATGAAAATCTCTTCGCTGTTCCGGTACGTCAAGATGAACAGCGTCAGCTCCGTCATCGCAACAACAACGACGACATCGTTGTCCACAACAACCACGGGTCTCATAGATGGGATTCTGGTTTTAAGTTGGATATTCCAGAATTTTCTGGCACGACCAAAGCTGAAGAATTTATCGATTGGCTCAACATTGTGGAAGAAGTGTTGGACTTTAAGAAGGTTCCTGATGGTGATAGAGTCTCGCTGGTGGCAACAAGGTTCAAAGGTTGGGCCATGGCTTGGTGGACTCAGCTCAAAGAATCTCGTCGCAATTCCAGCAAATCAAAAATTGATTCTTGGGAGAAGATGAAGAAACATATGCGTCGTAGCTTTCTCCCGTATAACTATGAGCGGACATTATATACGAGGCTTCAAAATTTACGTCAAGGCTCGCGAACAGTGGATGAATACGCCTCTGATTTTTTTGAGATGGTTGCTCGAACGACACTGGTTGAGACAGAGGAGCAGCTTGTCTCTCGTTTTCCTGGTGGACTTCGGACTCAACTCCAAATTCCTTTGCAGCAGTTCAATCCCACTTCTGTTTCTGAAGCACATCAAAGAGCGTTGGGCATGGAGCTTCAATACAAGTCTCCTTGGACGTCTTCATCGTCTCGGTCTCGTTTGTTACCCCAAGCTGCAAATGACACCGCTGTTGCTTCCAACACCGACCCTTCTTCATCGTCACGTTCTACGTTACCAAAGTCAACCGTTCTGTCAGATTCAATTGCTGCATCTCGCCAACCACGAACAGGTGCTTTGCGATGTTATAGTTGTGGTGAATCTGGTCATCGACAGACTGCTTGTCCCAACCAAAATCGACGAGGTTTGCTAGCCCATGATACAGAAGTTGTTGATGAGCCTCAGTTTGATGATTCCGGTTCCGAGTCTCAAGATCAGATGGAGGAATTAATTTCTGGTGATACAGGTATTAGTTTGGTTCTTCGTCGCAATTGTTTGCTACCAAAAGCTCCGAATGAATCATGGTTAAGGTCTGCGTTATTTCGTTCTACATGCACTATTAATGGGAAAATTTGCAAGCTGATTATCGACTCTGGGAGCTGCACTAATGTTATTTCTCGTGAAGCAGTTCGTAAATTGGGGCTTAAAACAGAACCACATAATTCTCCTTTCAAGCTTGCCTGGTTAAACAATGGGAATGAAATGAACGTCTCGCGTCAAGCTTTGATGACGTTCTCTATCGGTTCTTACAAGGATGAGGTTGTTTGTGCTATATTGCCAATGGATGCTTGTCATATTTTATTAGGACGTCCTTGGCAGTTTGATCGTGATGTTCACCATAAAGGACGTACTAACTCCTATAGTTTCTCTTTTGGAGATCGCACCGTTACGTTGCTCCCTTCTAAAGAAGATACTGAGTCTGCACTTCCTTCTTGTGTGGCTGAAGATGCTATCACCTCATCTAAAGGGTTGACATCTTTGTTGCTTGTTCCTAAAGCAACTTTTGAGTCGCAGTTATCCGAGACAGATACCGTGTGGGCTTTGGTGACAACTCCGACAACTAGCATGCAGTCTTCTGAACCTTCTTTGCCCTTCCAAGGTTTGCTACAAGAATTCGATGATGTTTTTCCCACTGATTTGCCTCGTGATTTACCACCATTACGTGACATCCAACATCGTATCGACTTCGTTCCAAATGCTGTACTCCCTAACCGACCCCATTACCGTATGAGTCCACAAGAACATGAGGAGTTGCGTCGTCAAGTGGAAGATCTTTTGGCTAAAGGGTATGTTCGTGAAAGTTTAAGTCCAACTGCGGTTCCGGCTTTGCTTATTCCAAAAAAAGACGGTTCATGGAGAATGTGTGTTGATAGCCGTGCCATTAACAAAATCACAGTGCGTTATCGATTTCCGATTCCTCGTCTTGACGACTTACTTGATCAGATTGGACATGCTTCTATTTTTTCCAAGTTGGATTTAAAGAGTGGTTATCATCAAATTCGGATAAATCCTGGTGACGAATGGAATACGGCTTTTAAAACTCGAGAGGGTCTCTTTGAATGGATGGTTATGCCGTTTGGTCTCTCCAATGCTCCTAGTACGTTTATGCGCGTGATGAATCAAGCCTTACGTCCCTTCATTGGTAAATTTGTTGTTGTCTATTTTGATGACATTTTGATTTTTAGCAATGATTTGGCCAGCCATTTACTACATCTAGCGGAGGTTCTTGGTGTTTTGAGGCGTGAAAAGTTTTTTGCCGCTCAACATAAGTGTGTTTTTGGAGCACCACAGGTTATGTTTTTAGGCTATCTTATCTCAGCCAAGGGATTAGAGATGAATCCAAGCAAAGTTGAGGCAATACGGTCGTGGCCTACACCAACAACTATAAATGATGTTCGAAGTTTCCATGGTTTAGCATCGTTTTATCGTCGCTTTGTTCATCACTTTAGTAATATTACAGCCCCGCTCACGGATTGTCTAAAGGGTTCTACCTTTGTGTGGTCTGCTGAAGCAAATATTGCTTTTGAACTCATAAAAGAAAAGTTGACTTCAGCTCCAATATTGGCTTTATCGGATTTTTCTGTTGTCTTTGAGCTGCATTGTGATGCATGTAAATTCGGCATTGGGGCTGTTTTGAGTCAGCACGGACGTCCTGTTGCATTCTTTAGCGAGAAGATAGCTGGTTCTCGAGCTTGTTATAGCACTTATGATGTGGAGTTCTATGCTATTGTTCAAGCCATCAAGCATTGGCGCCATTATCTTTTTCATCAAGAATTTATTCTCTACACGGACCATGATGCATTAAAACATTTGGGTAGTCAAGACAAGATTTATGCACGTCATGCCTCCTGGATTGCCTTTTTACAGCAGTTCACGTTTGTCATCAAGCACCAGTCGGGTCGTATGAACAAAGTAGCTGATGCTTTGAGTCGTCGAAGTCATCTTCTAGCAACTTTGTAGGTTTCTGATCCCGGGTTTTCTGTGTTGTGTGATTTATATCCTAGTGACCCTTATTTTGGCCGGGTTTGGGCAGATTTACAAGCCGGGATTCGTTCAGAATTTGTTTTGCAAGATGGTTTCATATTTCGTGATCGTCGCTTGTGTGTGCCCGAGTGTAGTTTACGACTTCAACTCATTCGAGAACTTCATGAAGAGGGTCATGTTGGACGGGACCGAACTCTACACTTGTTAACGGAGTCATATTTTTGGCCCACATTACGTCGAGATGTCGCTCGTTTTGTCGAACGATGTGTGGTTTGTCAACGTTCTAAGGGGCATGCGTCTAATAACGGTTTATATATGCCGTTGCCAATTCCGACACAACCATGGACGGATATAAGCATGGATTTTGTGTTAGGACTCCCTCGTACTCAACGTGGCAATGATTCTATCTTTGTCATTGTGGATAGATTCTCTAAAATGGCACACTTTGTTCCTTGTAAGAAGACGACAGATGCTATTCAAGTGGCTACATTATTTTTCCGAGAAATTTATCGTCTTCATGGTTTGCCGTTATCGATTGTGTCTGATAGAGATTCACGGTTCTTGAGTCACTTTTGGCGTTCCCTTTGGCGTTTGTTGCGTACAAGTCTTGACATGAGCTCCGCTTATCATCCACAAACAGATGGTCAGACAGAAGTTACAAATCGTTCTTTGGGAGATATGCTTCGTTGTTTGGTTGGTACCAACATTAAGTCGTGGGATACAGTGTTGTGTAAAGCAGAGTTTGCTCACAACCATGCAGTTAATCGAAGTACTCATTTTAGCCCATTTCGTGTTGTTTATGGCATCATTCCTCGAGGACCTCATGATCTTGGGGTTACCACAGATGCTACTCGGATCATGGCCATGCTAGTGATTTCGTCATAGATTTGTCTTTAATCCATTCACAGGTTCATGACAATTTGCAGATTTCTTCAGCCAAATACAAGTCAGATGCTGATCGTCATCGGCGAAATGTGCAGTTTCGTGTGGGAGACTTTGTGTGGGCTGTATTAACTCGGGATCGTTTTGCTCCTCGTGAATATAACAAGCTAAAAGCACGGAAGATTGGTCCTTTGGAGGTGTTAGAGAAGATCAATGCCAATGCTTATCGCCTTCGTCTCCCTCCTGATGTTCGTTGTTCGGATGTGTTCAATGTCAAACACCTTGTCGCAGATGTTCAACAACATGAGCTTGAAGATTCGGGACGAATCTTTTCCAACGCCGGGGGACCTGATGCAGGGTGTTAAAGCGGTGACTTAGCTGAAGATTTCCCTTTTACTTTATTCTGTAGTTTTCTATTTTTAACATTACAAATTGGTATTTTTCCTTTAATCTTAGCTATAGCATAATGGGAACTTTACAATTCTAAGAAGGGTTAGATCTTTGATTATTCTCTATATAAGAGAATCGGTTCTTTGAATGTAAAACAACTTTCATTGATTTAATAAAAACAGAGCTTTAAAACTCTTTTCTCTCTTGTCTTCGGCTAGAACAGAGGTTCTCAACGAGTTCAAGATCGCTTATTCGTTTGGGTATTCACAGACTAAACAACCGAATTCGCTTTATTATCCTTGCGCTACTCCACTTTTCCCTCAATGAGACACAAAAGATGCAAAGATGTTCACTGACGTTGAAGTCTACTATGCACCTGGTGCTGTTCTAAGAGGTGAACAGTTTGATGGATCAGAAGCCATGCGTAAGATGGAGAAGTGGCTGATTGAGAACCATGGATTCCAGCCTCAGTATGCGGTGTCTGAGCTCGACGAGAAGAGCTTCTGGAGAATGTTTAATGGTGAGTTGTACGAGGAGTGCTGCAAGAAGTACAGAGCTGTTGGAACGTTCATGAGTGTTTACTACAAGTCCAAGAAAGGAAGGAAGACTGAGAAAGAAGTTAGAGAAGCAGAACAAGCTCATCTCGAAACTGCTTACGCCGAGGCAGATTAAGTAATAATAAACCCCCCGAAGTTTGATGAAAGTGGCTTGAGACTATTATTATAATCGCTAGTTATGTGTTTCCTATTTTCAGTTTAGTGTCTTTAAGACTATTGTTCTTGTTGCTGTTTGCTTGCTTCTTGTTGTTGTTGTTCTTGCTTGACTTATGGTTTGAGTGGATTTTAGATTTTCAGTTTTGGATTTGCTAGTTTGCTTATGAGACTTTGTTTGAGGTATTAAGGTTTCTCTTTGTAGAACATCTTTGCTTAATTAAGGTCATATGCCATAATGACACAACACAATCTAAAACATTACAGACGAATTTGTCACTTAAGTTTTATCCTAAAACCTCACCCGGTCAACTTCGGTTCAAAAACTCATATTCCCCTGTTTACTCTAACCAAACCGTTTATATGAGTATTTGGCAAGCGGTTTGGTTTGAGTAAACCAAGAAATTCGAGTATTTTAACTGAAGTTGACCGGTTGAGGTTTTAGGATAAACTAGGCAGCCATTTCCGAGTAAGAGAGCTCTGTTTCTGTAAGATTTTTTACAGAGTCTATCGATTGTCTAAAGCCGAACATAGTGCCTTGAAGCACACTTTAGAGGTAAGCTATTTCATTTTATAATCTCTTTAATCGAAATTCTTTGTAATTTTCCGATTTAGTTTCATCATGATGTTTGCCGCTTGTAAACTGGAAGTGGAAAGGTCTGTCCTTTTTTTTTTTTGATCAAAAAGGAAAGGTCTGTCCTTTATCTATGTAAAATTGGTGCATAGCAGGTGTTCGATAAAATGCCTAGCTCAAATTATTCTCATTCATTCTGTTTGGGATGTTACTATGAAGTCTCAGATACCCAATTTCCTTATTTTTCTTCTCAGACTTCCTCGTGTGAATCTTTTTGTCTTATAACAAAATTGACACCAGCAAATGTTTCTTGCAGGTGGTGAAACCTAGTGTTTGATTCTTGTATGCTTGGTGTCTCTGTTTCAAGCTGAACAAACTCAAACCTATTGGGAGTTTTTCTAGAGATTTATACCATATTTTAGTATGATAGTTTGACAACTTTGATAGTCTTGCCTCCTCTATTATCATCTGTGCTGTGAAAATGTCTCTGGTTTGCTCTTCATCTTGTGTAGCTCCCTTGCCGCAGACCAAACGGGTAAGTCCAAGTTTTCTTAAACTCAAAACATGTACCTTAACTCTACGTGCTTCCACCGGCGAATCTAAATTTAGCACTGGTATTAGAAAGCATATCAGTTACTTGTTCACAGAACCACATAAGCTTCGTAGGCTAGCAAAGAGTCGGTTATTAGTTAGTCAGGAGTCTTTTACAGAGACCAGCACAATAGATATGGATTGGGAAGATCAGGAGGAAGTTGAGGATACTGGGTCACCTTGGGAAGGTTCGGTTATGTATAGGAGAAATGCTTCAGTCACACATGTGGAGTATTGCACTACCTTAGAGAGGCTTGGGTTGGGAAGATTGTCAACAGAGGTCTCCAAGAAGAGAGCTTCCGCAATGGGACTAAGAGTGACAAAAGATGTAAAGGATTATCCAGATGGAACACCTGTTCAGATTTCGGTTGATGTCATAAGGAAGAAGAGGAAGCTGAGACTCGATGGAATTGTCAGGACTGTTATCACACTTGGCTGCAACAGGTGCTTTCTTATGAACTCATCACAGCTTCTTTACTATACTACCTTATGGTTGCATCAACTTTGTTATTTACTGGTTTTCTCTTATGTGTTTGAAGATGTGGTGAGTCAACAGGAGAGAGCATCTTCTCCAACTTCTCGCTATTACTAACCGAAGATCCAGTTGAAGAACCTGATGTCATTGATCTAGGATTCTCATTTGGTAGTGACAAAGCTACTTCCTTTTCTGGATTGTCAGATGATACAGAAGAGAATGAGGATGATGATGATGATTCATGGATAGATTGGGAGGATAAGCTTCATTTCCCGCCTGAGGCGAAAGAAATAGATATCTCAAAGCATATAAGAGACTTGGTGCATTTAGAAATCACCATCACTGCGATATGTGATCCTGCGTGTAAAGGAATGTGCTTGAAGTGTGGTGCGAATCTGAATAAGAGGAAATGTGATTGTGGCAGAGAAGAGAAGGATAAAGGATATGGACCTCTCGGAAACCTGAGAGAGAAAATGCAACAAAAAGAGGGTCTGAGGAACTAAACTCAACAATGCTTGTCTTCTTCTAATCAGTTTCACAAATTTACATGTTACATAGAGCATTACATTTTCTTGTCGATGTGGTTTTTGTTTATTTTGTATCTATTTGAGTATGAACAGTATTAAAATCTTAATGAGACTTTGAAATACATAGAAAAGAGAAACTGAAAGATATAAATGGTTTCTACTTCACGTAAAATATCCTATAAATATATAATGTAAAAAAAAAGGAAAACACATTCAGTAATTAACTAGGTATAGTTTATCGACCTAAAATATCCTATAAATATATGAGTTACTCTTCTTTTCTTCACTCACTCTGTCTCTCTCTCTCTTTTAGTAATATCTCTCTCTCTTTTTTTCGAAACAACAAACCCTAATAATAATGCCGGCGATGACGATGAAAAGAAGAGGAACAAAGAGAAAGATCGAGATTAAGAAGCGCGACACTAAACAACAACGCTCGGTGGCTTGCAGCAAACGCCGTCAAACTCTCTTCTCGAAAGCCGCTGATCTCTGCCTTCTCTCCGGGGCCAACATCGCCGTCTTCGTAGCCTCTCCGGCAGAGAACAACGACGTTGTCTACTCCTTCTCCGGCTACTCTCCTGCCTCTGAAATTGCTGAATGTTATCTCAACGGCAAGCCTCTGACTTCTCCGAAGATTATTAACCCGCAATCCAAGCTAGGGTTTTGGTGGGAAGACCTGATCTCTACCGTAATTGCGACGATATCTCTGAGTTAAACGTGATCGAGGATCGTATAATGAGAACGAGGAAGCATCTGATGGATTGCCTTGAGAAGAAAGAAAAATCACAATCTGTTTCCAATTCTGATCAAAACCCTAGCTTCTCTTCTCTCGACGAAAACCCAAAGTCCTCGAGTCCATCTTCCTGTGATAAAATTGCTTCTTTTGAACAGAACTCTACTTTCTCCTCCCTCGAGAAGATCTGTGGCGAGCCTTCATCACAAGCTACTTGTTACTATAACCAAAACCATAACTTCGCTATTGAAGATCTCTACCGCGACTCATCATACGGTCAATCAGGTTACTTGCTGAAAGAAGATGAGTACGGATTTGTTGAATCCTTATGGGAAACAGGGAAACAGAGTGACATAATGTTCCAAGAAACATTCCTTTAAGCATAATTAGGGTTTTAATCTTTCTTTTAAACTCTAACTTGATCTGTTCATTATGTAATTTCCCTTGTTATTATTCTGTGTTTAACGATTTTGGAGATTCATGTTGTGTATTTGTTTTCAGTTCAATATTGCAATATATTATTAAAAAAATAAAAATAAAATTCTATTGTTTGTCTAGTCGAAACTGAAATATATAAATGGTTTTCACTTCTTCTTAAGCTCAAGTAGTCTTGACCATCTCTTATGAACAGAAGCTGTTTTTGTCTCACCAACATCTACAAAAGCAATTCAGAAACCAAAGCACTTTAATCCTTCTGAACAATTAACAAACATGTCATGTAGGAGGAATAGGGAACAAAACAAACAGAGTGCAGCTTACAATGCAGTGTCGGTTCCGATTTCTCACAGGAATCTGAACATATATCCTACAATCAGACAACAATATAAGTGAAACATTCAGTCCTATGGATTCCATGAACCTTGGTAATAATTTGAATTGAATCTTACTTTAGCATAAGTGGTGAGGCGGATAGTGTCTTGTACAAGGGAATCAAGGTTAGCTTCATAACCAGGTCTCACATATATAACCTGCCAATAGTAACAGAGACTTATACTCATTTCACTTTGTTGATATGTAGAGAGAGCTTATGATGGTCTAAGGTGTCTCACCGAAGGATCATCACCGCCAATTACTGGCAATGTTGAAGCTCGATTTTCTCGGCTTGTTGGCAAAATCCATACGGTAAAACTTGTATCGATCTGGTCACATATATTTCCATCAAAACAGTTTCCTTGCGAAAGGGTTTTTTCTTAAAACGAAACAGTTACCAGTCGAGAATAAAGAGAGGAGCAAATGCTGCACTTTCTTGCGATAGAAGTCATGATCCTTCCATCAACCGAGAGTCCCATACTTGCGTGCTAGAAAAGTAACAACACTAAATGATTGGTTGGGTAAGAGAGAGAGTGAAGACAGATTCTAATGTTCAAATAATGTCACTTCAACACATCAAAATCTAAGGTACCCTTTGGACAGAGAGGTCGACAGAGACACGGGAATTGGCAGGGCCGTCTTCAACGAGATCTTGGAGTTGAAGATCACGAAGAGAGACATCGTACTGAGTGTTCCAGTTTCCATTCCATTTGCCTTCACTAGGAGATAAAGTGATCAGACGCTTTTTTGAGCTCCCTCCTCCATTAATAGCTGACTGTATATTTACATATCCGATCATCGTTATTTCACATACCCCACAGAAGAAACTTATTATGAAAGGAGGGGAAGTAATATATATACACACCGAAGAAGAAGCATCGTATTTCTTGGAGAGACAAGAAATAGGAAGCAAACGAGGGCGTAGAGTAATACCGGAAAGCTTGTTATTAGAATTTAAGAGATTTGGAGATACCAAACAACGTACCGCCATGGATGATACTTTCAGAAAGAAGCTTTGGTGTGTGTGTGGGGTGGAGGAAGAGAACTTGAACCATGCAAACCTTATCCGTTATATATACACTTTACACACAACCACTGGTCTTTTTGGCGCTCTACGTGTCTTTTTCTCATACTTATATTATTATATATAAACAAATTTTACCAAATAAAGGTCAATAAGTCATTTTGGAAAAGAACAAAAGTCAATAAGTCAAACTAGTTAATATAAGGTCAATTCTCATAATGTCGCTGGTGTGGGGATTCGAACGCAAAATTTTTGGACGTTTGGTCGATTTTTGTTAGCGTTTTGTCTAATATAATGACCAAATACCCTTAACTTTATCTGGGAACTACAAAAAGAGACGAAACCAGTTCTCTCAAACACTCAAGAGTCCATCGCACCACCGTCCATGGCCAGGAGATAGCTTAAAAAGGTAGCCTTCGTTTCTAGTCTTGTCTCTTGTCCCTTGTCTTCCTAGTGTTCCTTGTTTTAGATTATAACGATTCCCAGGTAAATCGGCTTTGAGAATTTAGGTTAGATTTGTTTCGATCTGAATTATGGAATTCTTTTTTGTGCTAGAGATCGTTGAGTTCCTGATTTGATTTTGATATGATTCCCTTTGATTTTTCCATGTTTTGCTGATCATTAATAGCTTAGATTATGGACTGATCACTTTACTCTTGTTACAATCTGAGAGACTGATACTGATACTGTTGTTGCAAGTCACTGGTGAAGACTACTATAATCGATCTTCACGGTGATGCATAGTAGTTGCTTTGTGTTCAGTTTTGGAATAGCTTTCTCTTGTATCATCATAGAGTGATGGAACATCATTGCTACTGTTTTCAACAATATCCTGAAGTTTACTTCACAACAATTTAGGAAAAGTGACACATAAACAAAAATGTGTAGAGATGATGAGTGACGATTGGTGAAATAAACAGATTTAAGATATTCTTGCACATTTCTTTTCTCCTTTGATATACTTTTCTCATTTGTTCATGTCTTTTAACTCTGAATTGTTTAATTTCATTATAGGAGTTGGCCTGAAGCTTGAAAATATAAGACCAAGGTAGTAGTAGATTCCCAATATGGATATTTCTGATGAGGATTCTGCTGACAGTAGTTATGCAAGCGGCGAATCGATAAGATCAAGCGTTGGGGAAAACAGTTTGGACTCTTTAGAGTCTGAAGAGGATGATGATATGTATGATGACTCAACAGATAATTCGGAAGAATCAAGCGATGAAGAAAACATTTTGGATCAGACGAGCTCGATGATTCGTGATATGATTCATGATATGTATCGTGAGATGGTTCATGATATGTATCATGATATGCTACATGATATACATGATATGTATAATGATTTAACAAAAGATCTGGATGGAGCTCGCATCCCTTCCTTTAGCGCACTACAATCCTCCAAGAAGCAACTCTTTGAGCGCCCAGATGACAAGACTACGGTGCTTAATACAATGATGGTCCTCAACAATCTATCTGGTGTGAGGATGTGGTCGCCTTTATACCTTGCTTCCATGCGTCATATTCAGGCTGATGTTACTCACAGAGAGGCTTTCTTAGCATTTTCTGATCCGGAGGATAAGGTTTGCTACTTAGAGTACAAGACTGGCAAAAAGAGAGATGAATGACTTTTGTTATGGCTCCTTGTGTATTACTTTTGGTGAAGATTTTCAGTTTGATTGATCTTGTAATGTACTCGGGAAAAAAAACAATCAATCAAATGTGAATTACAAACTTCTGTCAATCAATTTTTGACTTTTAGAAGTCTGCAAGAGGGATGCTTCAAAGAAGTAATGTAATTCTATCTGCTGTAATCTACAATTAACCAACATTTCTACCCACATGTGGGTTTTACTATCTTCTATTCTTTTTCACTTATGAAATTTTTCTCCTTTCTAAAAAAGTAAAAGATAACATCAATGCAACAGCTTCAAGGCCAACCAAAGTCAATGCCGCTATTATCAACATCCCATGCTCCAAGACCGATCTCATCAAACAACTGATCATAACTCCAACTTGAGTATCCCAAGAAAAACCAGTAGTCACTCGGATTCAGCTCTCTTGATTTTAACTCTTGGATTCGATGGGCCACAGATTGATGATCTAGGAAATACACGCCTGGTGAGATCTCTTGGTGATCATGGTTTGTGGAAGAGTCTCGCTCTCGGGTCAGAGCTAAAAGGGGTACTCCTGGATCAACGACAGGACCTCCAAAATATAAAGGAGTTTCTTTCAAGAGCTCGGCTGTTTCGCCGAGGTCAGGGAATGATTTCCATCTCAACCGTTTGTTGAAGATTACACCCAAGAAACCGAATTCGGGGCCTGCTTTTAGGATCAGAATCTTTGATTTAGAAAACGGTTGGGAGGCAGCTAGCTTTTCTGTAGCGACCAGGATTGTGCCGGTTTTCACTTGGGGAGCGGTTGTGAGTGAGTGCATCGGAGGAGATTGGGAATTGACCTGGTCATGATTTACCTCTCTTTCCACAGGCTCTCTGTCCCTTAAAACGACCTCAACAAGTTTATCACCATCTGTCACTTTATTGTTTACCCCGCATGAAGATTGATCGAACATGTTTGAGTTTCTTCTTCCTTTTCCAGACAGAGAAGGGATGATTCCTGCCAGAGAAAGATGCATTACTTGCTTTGTTTAGGCTCCAGATCTATACTAAGTATAAAAAGCCAAAAACCATCTTCAGAAAAATACGATGTTTCCTAACCAGCTAAGGCTGAAAGAAAACGAGTTACTAAGGTAAAACTGAGTCACAAGTTGCGAAGCATATTACGATTCTGCAGAACTATGTCCATTCAATTTTTGTTTTGGATGTTCAGACAGTACATGGTGTCTTTACTCTTTAGAGATAATATTCAGCATATATGTATAAAACAAGTGAATCAGAATAGGATGCAGATATTGACTTACTGAAAAATTCACGAGAGTTATTCGCATGGCGAGTTAGAAACTCTGTTATGTCAGTTACAGATGTCTCCCCTTCATATGGAATGACTTTGTTTCTCTCGGCTGGAAACAATATCAGAGAAGGATACACTTCCCTCTGCAACGTTTCAGATTCAGAAATGAGAATATGGGGTGCACAATTATAAGCTCTCAAAAGTGCTTTCAGAGAAAGAACTGTTTGAATTGAGATAGCAATGCTGAGATGCAAATACCAGAATCAATCAAACAAACCAGACTAAACTCAAGCAAGCTATCATGAAATGTACCTGATTGATCGACTTTAGGATTAAGCTGCAATCATTCAACGTGCAGTCCATTAAGTAGATACGGGGAAATTTTAGATTCTTGTCATTAGTTGGTTTCTCTGCTTCATAACAGACAAAACAATAGGATAAGAGAATGAAGAAAAAAGTTGAAAAAATGTCCATTTCACTTTCGGATAGAAAGATAAAAGGAAAAAAACTAGTTAACCAAGACATGGTAATACAGATCCAATATACCTGATTTGAAAAGCCCTTGATTGTTCCTGTATCCGCCTTGAGTTATCTCTTTATATTCTTTTAGTGATCGGTATACTTCACGTAGAACTAGCTCCATCCTCTGACAAAACCCACACCAATTATTGCTGAAAAGGACCAAAACGTCTTGGCACAAAGGACAGGGAGCCTTCTCTGCACTGGATTGATTCCATGCATGAACCATGTGGGAGAAAGTATTGACAGTGACACGGGGAATAGAATCCACCTCGTGAAAATCCTGGTTAACAAAAGGTGGAACTGTAGCTTGTCTAGGCATTTCAGTGGTAGATTCAGACTGTGTATAAGGTGATAGACGTCCATTGAGGTATCCATGGAGAAAGTCAACCAGTGATGAATAGCTGAATGCTAACTCATGTTGAAGGACATAGTGCTGTTGTAAAGCAGGATTGACTATTACTGCTGATGGAATCTTAACATCACCAGTCAGAGCTCTAAGCAATGCATAATTTGCGTCAGAGAAGAAAAATGAACCCGTGAAACTATGCACTGGATCTTCCTTCGGTTCCGAGTGCAGTTTGTCTGTTAAGTTAACTTCAGTCTTATCAGTTTCTGTCATTACTAATTGTTCACTTCCGTCCGTTGAAACTTGGTCTTCATCACTGGGGGAGGAAGATTCACTTTCAAAGGATTTCATTTCATCTTTTCCTTCAGATCTCATACTGACTCTGTTTTGCACATCTCCTTCTTTAGATTGAAGAGAAATTACACTAGAACCTTCTGCCAAAGATGAAGCTGTATCTTGTCTAGAGATAACTTCTGCTTGTGATGGTAATGCATCCATCACTTTTATGTGCACATCATCAGATAATAGACGGAAACCAACATCCTTAGCAAGTGAGCTCAATTTACTTTCTCTTCTTCTGTGAAGAAGATTTGTCAGAATCTCCTGCAGGGAACTGCCTTCCATACCTGGACCTGGTGCTATAGTATCTAGGGCTACTTTTTTATCCCCATCCAAAATCATAAACGAAACTTTCTTTTCTAACTTAATAGTTTTAAACTTTAGGACAGTTTTCGGAAGTGACACGGACCCTGATTCTTGAGCAGCCTGGCCAACGAAGTTCTCATACTTAATATCATTCTTCCAGTTTTTTATGTCAGACAACTTATGCTGTGCAGCTACCTCTCGGAAAGTATCGAGTGCTTTCATACTCCTCCTCCTATCCTCCAAAGACCCACTTGATCTATCCACAAAAAGAATTATTGACGGTTTACTTGCAGGGAAGGAAGATTCATGGTCCTGCCAGTCGTCCTCCAGCTACATGAAAAAGAATAAAGAAGATTGATCTACGTAAGGCAAAATGAACTTTTTTAGTATGGACATAACTATATAATCTTAGTAGACATGGGGGTTTTGGAAGTAGTAATCACTAAATCAATAAAATGAAGAGAAATGCAACTACAATATCAAATCGTATCGACTCAAACAACATTGAGATCTACTGTTAAAGATATGCTGTCACTGTTATACAAAGATCAGTCTACTCAAAGAATTCGCTGCGTTGGTTTTGTCGGCTATGGAACTGCATAGAAAACAAGATAAAAGCCCAGTTCTTATCACACTACACTCTGACAGATAAAATAACAAACTAAAATGTAATACAAGGTTTTACCAAGACTATATCTAGATTCCAAAACGGAAACAAGTTAGATATGTCACATCATGGTTATGTTGCAACATCTCGTCTGAAGTGGAGTACTCTAAAGTCTAAACAGGGTATGAGCACCACTTTTTTCTTTGAAATTAAATTCAAGGAAGTTTAAGTTACGAAAGGGTGGTTACCCAATAAATATACAACAAGACAAGATCCCACTAAACAAACTACACACTCATTTAGCTACAGCTATTTCTTCTCAAAGAACAGGTAATGAATATGCAAAATTACTAAACCTAGAGACATAAAGAGACCGTACCTCTGTGACTATTGGATTTTCCATCTTTAAGAATCTCGAAATGTCGTCCCCGGCCTTGAGAATCTTTGAGCAGTGTGGACATCCTGCCAGCTGAATGATCGCTGCCCATGAATCAGATTTTCCAATATTAAACGATGAAGCCAATGATTCTTCTGTGATCAGACCAAATTTTTGCCTTTCAGGAGGCAGAGAAAAATCTTTTGTGGTGGCAATCAATCTTGAGAGGAATGAACTAAATTGCTTGAACTGTTCACGGTTACATGTCTGTCCAAAATCCAGATTTACCCTGCCATTTTCCTGCAAAGCAGCAGTATCATTGACATAGCTAAAATCCTCAAGCCAAGGAACTCTACCAAATCCAGTTTGGAGTCCACACATATTGTTCCATTCTGCA
Source organism: Camelina sativa (assembly GCF_000633955.1). Lineage (NCBI taxonomy): Eukaryota > Viridiplantae > Streptophyta > Magnoliopsida > Brassicales > Brassicaceae > Camelina > Camelina sativa. The sequence goes on along the minus strand of NC_025699.1, from coordinate 10,774,570 downwards.
TAGCCTGTTTCCAGGGTGCAAAGAAAATTAACATTATGGAAGCAATGCACCTACTAGAACATATCAACATCATCTAGACATGAAGTGAGAATCTACCAGCCACCTTCTGGTTATTTTTTCCACTGAGCTTTATCACTTGATCAGTTTCTACTTTTTTGGAGAAGTTTCCTGCAGAGTAATGATCAGAATGTCAAAGTATTAGCCAAACATTCCAAATATTCGATAAATAAAACTAAGATATGCCTACACCATAATAGTGGCCATGACATGACATCTTGTAAAGGGTTCAAGAAAATCAAATGCAATATTGGGCATTTCATTTTCACAAGAGTAGTCAATTGATAGCTGATAAAAAAACAAATATAGATTCGTAGGCTTCATACCACGGGATGCAACACCGGAGAGACTAATAACTCTTGGTAAGATTCGAAGTTCACAAGAGGATTTGATATATTAGATGAAGACTTTTTCTGGTTAAACTCTAAAGAACTAATACTCTATAGACTTCACTTACACTAGCGAATTACTAGCCTAATCTATTAGGAGATCTACAGAAATCAAATCATAAAACGAAACAAATATGATAGGAACATAAATAATCTCACAAGATCAGGAACATCCCTCGTCATGTAAGAGCCAGCAACAGCAGATCAACTCACCCTGCCAAAGGTTATCTTCTGTTACATTTTTCTTTAACTCAGAAAGCAGTGTAGTAGTCCATCCGCAAAATTCGAACAGAAGTAAAGCCTTATCAGATGATTCAAGGAAATCTTTCAAACTCTCTGGAGACTTCAAATGTTTGAGAGGGAGTTCTTGGGGAGTAGATGTCAGATAAGGACGAATAGAAGCCAATATATTTGAGGCTCGGAGTTTCCCTAGATAGTTGTAAGGCACACTATTGTGATAGTACAAAACTGTTATTCCGTTGGCAGCAACACCAATGGCTTGTGCAAGCACCTTTTCTGAATTTCTGTATACAACCATTAACTTCAACAAGCCAGACTCCTCTGAACTCTGAACCAACTGAGTAATTTCATTCTTCAGAGATCTGGACTCACCACACCCTATGAATCAGCAATGAAACCAATCAGATAACTAATAAGGCAATAAGAAAAAACCAGCTAGTGACAAATTCAGCCTATCAAATCCGTTCAGACTCATCCCAATTACATTTTTACGCAAACTATGCATATGTACGCGAGACGAAGGACAGAGAGAGAGAGAGGGTACATGGAGTGGTGACGAAGAGGAGGACGTGAGGGTGGAGACGGATCTGGGAAGAGAAGTTTTGCTCCGTGAGTATCTCCCATTCGCCATGGCAGCTTGACGGAGGGATGACGGATACGAAGGCGAGGAAGAGAAGGAGGAGGAGCGCCGGCGTTTTCATCGGAAAAAACCGCTCGCCCGCTCTCTCGTCGCGTCGTCGTCTTCTTCTTCCTTCTTTCTGAAGGACGATTATCTCTAGTACCTTTTGACCAAAAATTGTATTCTACTTTCTCCTCTGACCAAAATCAAATTTATTTAATAATTTTAAAAAATAGAAAAAATGGGTAAAGACTATTAAGCATTAACATTTTTTCTAAATTACATACCCAACCTACCATAACCACCCATCTCACGTCCCCCACCCATCCAAACCCACAAAATTCGGACCCTTTTTCTCCTCTTTATTTTTTCTTTAAACCTTATTTCGAACGAAAACAGTTTCAAAATCCCATTAAGTAAAATTTTTCTTCTCCCTCCAAGTTCCCAGTGTTAGTACAACTAAGGATAACTCGAATCTGGGTAAGTCGAGTTCTATTTGTGTTTTTTCAATTTTATGTTGAAAACAATTGAATATTGGGTAAATTGAATTTGTCGATTTTGTGAATGTTGGGTAAGTAGATTATAATTCGAGTGCAATTGTTAATCGGATTTGTTTTCTTTTTTTTGTTTGTGGAAGAATCGCAATGGCACGTACAAAGAACCCAAACATTGGACCATCAATTGTACAAGAAGAAGAGACTCGGGAAGAAGAAGAAAAGAAGACGAGACTTGTGGAGATGATTCCGAAGGTGATTCAGATAAAACTGAATCAAATGATAAGGATTCGTCGGTATGTATCTAAACTTTGAACAATTAAGTAGAAACTGGATATATGAATTTCGTTTTTAAAAGCATAACTTAGTAAAACTTGGTATAACTTGATATGTTTGTTTGCAGGAATCTGAGGATGATGTTGAAGTAATGCAACCTCTTAATAGGTACTTCGATTACACCGAGTATATGAAGCCTTTCAAGTTGTCTGGAAAGTGTTATATTAAGAAGGCGGTGAACTTATTGGGAAGTCATCTATAACAAGACGAGTTGGATTGGTTCCTATTGCACCCACAGTTCAAGCATTTCTTTCATATGCCCAAAGACTCCAATCATAAGTTGATGGGCATGGCGTGTTTAGAAAAGAAAAATGAATGTTGGTTCATGGTCAACGGTGTAACCATCCGGTATTCTCTCAGAGAAATGGCAATCATTTCTGGGTTATACTGTCATGAGTATCCACGTTTCAAGGAAGATTTGGGCAGTTTAACCTTTGTTGGGCAGTACTTTGGGGTTGGATCAAAAATAAAATATGAAGATGTTAAAGCCAAGCTAGATAATGCAAAGACAAGTTTTGACTTAGTTGTACTATTACAAAGACAAGTTTTGACTTAGTTGTACTATTACAAAGACAAGTTTTGACTTAGTTGTACTATTACAAAGACAAGTTTTGACTTAGTTGTACTAGTACAAAGAACAAGTTATACTTAGTTGTACTTAGTTATACTAGTACAAAGAACAAGTTATACTTTGTTAATCGTTGTTTGGATTTTTTTTATAATTCGTTGGAGCCAATAATTCCTTTATCCCTCCAATTGCACAACCAAATTTCAAATTACCAAAATTTTAAATTTTGAAAATTTGGGTTCACACAACAAACACGTGATCCTCATGTATTCCTGTCCAACCGCCAAATTGTACACGTGTANGATATATGAATTTCGTTTTTAAAAGCATAACTTAGTAAAACTTGGTATAACTTGATATGTTTGTTTGCAGGAATCTGAGGATGATGTTGAAGTAATGCAACCTCTTAATAGGTACTTCGATTACACCGAGTATATGAAGCCTTTCAAGTTGTTTGGAAAGTGTTATATTAAGAAGGCGGTGAACTTATTGGGAAGTCATCTACAACAAGACGAGTTGGATTGGTTCCTATTGCACCCACAGTTCAAGCATTTCTTTCATATGCCCAAAGACTCCAATCATAAGTTGATGGGTATGTGGATGTTCTTGCTTCGCATGGCGTGTTTAGAAAAGAAAAATGAATGTTGGTTCATGGTCAACGGTGTAACCATCCGGTATTCTCTCAGAGAAATGGCAATCATTTCTGGGTTATACTGTCATGAGTATCCACGTTTCAAGGAAGATTTGGGCAGTTTAACCTTTGTTGGGCAGTACTTTGGGGTTGGATCAAAAATAAAATATGAAGATGTCAAAGCCAAGCTAGATAATGCAAAGACAAGTTTTGACTTAGTTGTACTATTACAAAGACAAGTTTTGACTTAGTTGTACTATTACAAAGACAAGTTTTGACTTAGTTGTACTATTACAAAGACAAGTTTTGACTTAGTTGTACTAGTACAAAGAACAAGTTATACTTAGTTGTACTTAGTTATACTAGTACAAAGAACAAGTTATACTTTGTTAATCGTTGTTTGGATTTTTTTATAATTCGTTGGAGCCCATAATTCCTTTATCCCTCCAATTGCACAACCAAAATTTCAAATTACCAAAATTTTAAATTTTGAAAATTTGGGTTCACACAACAAACACGTGATCCTCATGTATTCCTGTCCAACCGCCAAATTGTACACGTGTAGCCGTCAAAATGCACAAGTTGTTCCTATTTTTGAAATTGTACCCATAGTGACAAGTTGTACACTTCTGATTTTTTAAAAATTTTTAGTTATACCATGTTTAAATCTAAATATTTTTAGTTGCACACATAATTTTAGTTAATTAATGTATATTTGGCACATGTACATGCAATTATATGTTGTCAAACAAAAATTTTCTAGCTTTTGTAATTATATGTAGTTTACAATGAGGAAGTAACCTTTAAAGTATAAGGTGTTTCATGATAAATCTAGAATACAATGAATTCTATAATGAAAATGTTAAAGTAAATTATTTTTATGTATGTATTGTTATTAAATTATTTTTGTTGATAGTTTTCTACAAGTATCATAATTGTAAAACAAAATTGTATATTATTGCAAAATGTACTTATTTTTTTGATAAATCAACTAAAAATGTTGTTATTTTTAAGTAAAACTTATATTATATGTACTTATTTTTTTGATAAATCAACTAAAAATGTTGTTCTTTTTAAGTAAGACAACCGCATGTTAATATAACAGAAAACAAATTCAATTTGGTCAAGTTGTACCATAAAGAAAAAAGGTTTACTTAGTTGTCCAAACAAGATACTACTTAAAAAAAACAATTATGCCTGAGAACCCTCACTATCAAACCAACTCCTATTCGAATTTTTCTTTTTCTTGCGTCCATGTTTTCCCGTTGATAGAATCCTTTTTTATGAACTTTTCCTCTTGATTTCCATCTTAGTTCATTTCCGTTTGTTGCATAATATCCCCCATAATCATAAATAATGATGATCAGACGATTATTATTCATTGTTACCTGAAATACAATAAAAGATCACATTGTCATCTATGTCATGTAAATAGTATTACCAAGTTGTACCTAGTTATACCATTTGTACTTGTATCAGGTATACCAAGTATTACCAGTTGTACCTGTATCAGGTATACCAAGTATTACCAGTTGTACATGTATCAGGTATATCAAGTATTACCAGCTGCATCCATATCTAGTATACCCAGTCATATTAGTTGTACCCGTATCAGGTATACCAAGTAATAACAGTTGTACCCTTATAAGTTGTACCAAATCTACCAGTTGTACTACATCGAAACTACTAATTTCAGAAAAAAAAAACCTTATGATTCAGCTCGATTGAACTGTATAAATTCACGTAGTATCAACAAAATCTAACCCATATCGACTATTATTACAATTGAGAATAAACCTATGAGCATTCAAGCTAAATCTTATTCCTAAATCTCCATACAATATACCCTAATTGTTTGTTATATTAAGGACGAACAACACAACAACAACTTTTTATATACTATAAACGAGTATAATAAAAACAAAAAGGATAACAAACCACCTCAACTTTAATCTTTAGCTTCAATCTTCTGCTTTGGGATAGGATCAGAGCTCTAATTGAATCCAGTGAAATAGAAAGGAACGTCCAGTAGAGAGTGAAAAGAGAAAAATCCCGATTGGAGGGGAGGATGCTGGTGGGATCGGGCCCGATTGGAGTTGGTGGGCTCCACATGTTTTTTCTTTTCTTTTTTATATAATTTATTTATTATTTTTCAGGGGCAAAAATGATACAAATTGGTCAACAAAATGTCAAAGGGTACTTAGAATATTGGAGGGTAGCAGCGAATATGACTTTTGGTCAAAGGGTACAAGAGATAATCGTCCCTTTCTGAACGTCGGCGTTCCGATCCCGATTCTCTTCTTTCTTTGGTTCGGTTTAACTGGATCTAATTTTTGCATTTTACCGGTTCGGTCAACTAGAGTTTATTGCTCCTGCCACGTGGAAATTTAAATTTACATTAAAAGGCATTAAAAGCTGTAAACCGTAAACCAACGAAATAATTAAATTGGTTATCTTGGATAGGATTGTGTCTACTACACTTGGTTATCTTTATACTTTGCCAACGTTTACCTTCAGAAATCTGTTTGGGAGAGCTGGATGATGTATACACAAAACCTTTGAAGCTATGTTTAATTTCCGACATACACTATTATTGGTCGAAGATGGGAACAGAGGATGTTGTTAGATGCTTGTCATGATGCGTTATGCAAAATCCCATAAAAATAAAGTAAACATGTATGGAAAACTTCATTAGGCATCACAATGTTTAGCAAGAAAGAAGTAGACAAGATTGGTTGAATCAAGATACAAAACAACAACAACAACAACAAGACATAAGATTGTTACAGCTACCAAATAAAAGAGATGTTCCTAAACAAAAAGTACACAAAGTTTTTTTGCAAATTAATACATGTTGTGTTCATTCTTCAACGCTGAGAAATCCTGATTGTTGAGATTTGATGCAGAGACTGGGATCTGAGAGAGAGTATTGTCTCCATGGTTATACACAAAAAGCGACAACTGCTGGCTAGGGTTCAAAGATCGGGTTCAAAGATTCTGATCATAACCATAAACTTCATGCTGCATCAACCCGGAGTTACCCATGATACTAGACATGTTCTGATCACAAGCATAAAACTGATTCTGCATCAACTGATTCAGCCCATAGTTATTCACAGATTCTTGTACTGCTTCTGTGTTTGAGACGCAAGGATGTTGAAAGCTGCTGCTATTGATGATACCCATACTAGACATGTTCTGATCATAGCCATAAAACTCCTTCTGCATCAACTGATTCATCCCAAAGGATTCTTGTACCCCTGAGTATGTTCTGTTTCTAAGACGCAAGGATGTTGAAAACTGTTGTTGGTGATGTCACTCATGCATATGTTCTGATCACAATCAGAGAGCTCCTGCTTCATTAACTGATTCTTCAGGTGAGATTCTTCAAGTAGCGCTGAGAAATCCTGACTGAGATTTGATGCAGAGACTGGGATCTGAGAGAGATTNTACAAGAGATAATCGTCCCTTTCTGAACGTCGGCGTTCCGATCCCGATTCTCTTCTTTCTTTGGTTCGGTTTAACTGGATCTAATTTTTGCATTTTACCGGTTCGGTCAACTAGAGTTTATTGCTCCTGCCACGTGGAAATTTAAATTTACATTAAAAGGCATTAAAAGCTGTAAACCGTAAACCAACGAAATAATTAAATTGGTTATCTTGGATAGGATTGTGTCTACTACACTTGGTTATCTTTATACTTTGCCAACGTTTACCTTCAGAAATCTGTTTGGGAGAGCTGGATGATGTATACACAAAACCTTTGAAGCTATGTTTAATTTCCGACATACACTATTATTGGTCGAAGATGGGAACAGAGGATGTTGTTAGATGCTTGTCATGATGCGTTATGCAAAATCCCATAAAAATAAAGTAAACATGTATGGAAAACTTCATTAGGCATCACAATGTTTAGCAAGAAAGAAGTAGACAAGATTGGTTGAATCAAGATACAAAACAACAACAACAACAACAAGACATAAGATTGTTACAGCTACCAAATAAAAGAGATGTTCCTAAACAAAAAGTACACAAAGTTTTTTTGCAAATTAATACATGTTGTGTTCATTCTTCAACGCTGAGAAATCCTGATTGTTGAGATTTGATGCAGAGACTGGGATCTGAGAGAGAGTATTGTCTCCATGGTTATACACAAAAAGCGACAACTGCTGGCTAGGGTTCAAAGATCGGGTTCAAAGATTCTGATCATAACCATAAACTTCATGCTGCATCAACCCGGAGTTACCCATGATACTAGACATGTTCTGATCACAAGCATAAAACTGATTCTGCATCAACTGATTCAGCCCATAGTTATTCACAGATTCTTGTACTGCTTCTGTGTTTGAGACGCAAGGATGTTGAAAGCTGCTGCTATTGATGATACCCATACTAGACATGTTCTGATCATAGCCATAAAACTCCTTCTGCATCAACTGATTCATCCCAAAGGATTCTTGTACCCCTGAGTATGTTCTGTTTCTAAGACGCAAGGATGTTGAAAACTGTTGTTGGTGATGTCACTCATGCATATGTTCTGATCACAATCAGAGAGCTCCTGCTTCATTAACTGATTCTTCAGGTGAGATTCTTCAAGTAGCGCTGAGAAATCCTGACTGAGATTTGATGCAGAGACTGGGATCTGAGAGAGATTATTATCTCCATGGTTATACATAAAGAGCGAGAACTTCTGGCTAGGGTTCAAAGATTGGGTCTGATGATTCTGAGAGGATGATGAAGCTAAACTCTGATGATGATGATGATCGAGTAGTTTGTGTTTCTCGTGCGACTCAAGAAGAAATCGAAGCCTTTGTTGGGACGTAGAGAGATTGAGTTCCAAGGACTGAATCAATTGGGAGATTTGGTCGGGAGAGTAGTGATCAGAGATTGGATACTTCAATACATCCACATTCTTCTCCGGACTCGGACTCGTCTTCATCCTCTTGTTCGGATTCTCCTCAAGGAACTCAGAAAGATGTGTGCGTTTTTTGCTTCTCAATGATTCGTCTAGCCGACTGTACCTCATAGCCATGTTTCTCACCTTCTCTTTCTCGTTTGGAAACGTTTTTAGGTCTCCTTGTGGTCCGTAGTAGATAACGCACACATCAATTTCACACAAGACAGAGAGTTGTTCTGCTTTCCTAAATATGGTTAGGAGTCTATTGCTCAAACTCGTTGAAGTTAGGGAGTAAGAAGAAGACGAAGAAGACGAAGAGGGTCGCATGGTGATTCTTGGGCGTTGTGAAAAAGCAACAAAAAAAAAGATGATGAACAAATATGAAAGTGAGAAATATTTATAGAGCTAGGGTTTTAATTTTTTCACTCTCTCTCGCTCATTGCGAAAAAGGAAATTTTACTTTTTTCGTTTTCTTACACGCTCCCTTCGTTAATGAGATTAGAGATTTCCGTATCTTGCATATCTTTCATAGATTGCGTAATTAATAACTAGCCGTTGGTTTTGATTACAAAAAAAAAAAAGAAATATTTACTTGAAAAAAATCTTATGTATTCCGATTATAACAATGAGATTTTGATCTTTGATCTTCGCATATATAATTATGCCTTTGATGCACAAGCCACCACTTCTTCTTACTAGCACCCTTTACATTAACAACAACACATTGGTCAAGCTCACTTTAGGAACACAACTTTGTCTTGGTAAGTCTCCTTTGAGGCTGCTTAAGAGTCTCTTCCTCCACATGTACAGTTTGGTTTTCAGTGTGATGTGATGCTTGAGGGGTTGCCCTGAGCTCGAAGTTGAGAGAGTACACTACACACACAAACCTGAAGTCTAAGTTTTTGGTCCTTGTAGCGACTATCCATAATTGACTATCCTTGTAGCATATCATCAATGCTCTTCCTCTCAACAATAAAGTCCAGAACATATTCATCCTGTTGATACTTATGCCGAGCAATCCATATACAGTGCCCAATAGGTTCAACAACAATCCCCCAGATTCAACAACACCCACTTTTCCAGTTAATGTCTAATAAGTTGGAATCTGTTGACATCTATCCATGAAAAGCAAATGCAAACCTCAATCTTAATCTTGAATACAGAGCATATGTTATCAACTATGGATCGTGATCTGTGAATAAGAAGCTTTTGGTTAGTGTTATTAACAACAATATAGGTAGGCTATTATCATAGTTTCATAACTAAACCATAAGAAAAATCAAATAAATAAAAAACGTTGAGTACGTAGAGTTGTAAGGAATATTTCCTTTCTTCTATTATGTGGTCTTATAGTCATCCGTTTTCTATGGAATAATGTTATTCTTAATATATTTGGTAACCAATTAAATTGGTAACAAAGGAGTTTTTCCTAATCAATCTCTACTTTGATGGACGGTTGAGATTAAATCTTAAGGAAACCCTAAAGAGGAATTAGGTCCTCTCTCCGCCTATAAATATATGCCTTTAGTCCATTATAAAGGCATCCCAAATAAATCTCAGAAAGACAACACAAAGAGAGAAAGTTCATAGGCAAGGGGAGAGAAACCTAATCACCTAACTAGAAGATCAGGACTTCAGGAAGCTGTCCATCAAGAAATCTCTACAACAATGAATGGAGGAGGTACTCCGCTAACCCTCCTTTATAATTCTGCCATGTGATTAATCATGTTGCTTAAAAGATCTTAGGGTTCATGTAAATTACACTTACATGTGGTATCAGAGCACGGTTATTAGCATATGGTTAATTCATTAAGTATGATAGAATTATAGATCTGAAAATATAAATCTATGTTTGAAAATTTTCGTGCATAATTCGGGTCTTAGTATGCTAAAATTATAGATCTGATAAATAAATCTATGTTTGAAAATTTTCATGCATTATTCGGGTTTCTTAAATCTCCGTGCAATATCCGAACGTTCAAAACTCGGGTCTGTGAATGAAATTTTCTCAGATTAAATTTTGTACATAATTCGGGTGTATATAATTAAAATTTTGTAGATAAAAGTTTGTGCATAATTCGGGTTTCTGTAAATTAAGTTTCTTACATATTAAAGTTCGTGCATAAATTGGCCGTTTGTGAATCAAGATTTATCACAAACAATAACTTATAATAATAAAAAAAAAAAAAAAAAAAAAAAAAAAAAAAAAANAATTTGTGTGTGCAAAATTCGGGTCTCTGAGAATTAAGATTTCTCACTGACATAAATATGTGCATAATTAGGTTGTGCAAAATTCGTACGTATTAAATTTTTTTTTAATAAAATTATTCCGAATTAAAGTCTAAATAAAATTAGTCCATGCACAATCCGTACAGGATTATTTTATGAAAATTCGTATGTAATCGTTTTGTGCATAATTCGTGCAAAATTATTATATAATTAAATAAATTATTCTGTGCATAATTCGTGCCGAATATAATTACTATAAAAGTGCATAATTAGGTTTGGATATCACCACAATGACCTTATCTTATAATGATTTGCATATAAAACTATTTTTGATATATTTTTCATAATTAGCTACTCACAGGTAGACTAAAATCTTAAAATATAATCAATAAATAATAATATTTGTATATGAATAGATTAAGGATATCCACAGATAACTTAGTCTAATTAATTTAATACATTATTCAATAACGTTGTGTGAATATCATGATTTTATTAAAATTATGGTGATTGCCCACAGGAACACCATGATTTATTTTCATGTTTATTCAATAATTGAAATTTATGTGTTGATTATGTTTTGAAGCCTAATTAAAAGCTTGTTGTATCTCTGAAAATTGCAGCATCTTTTCCTGATGGCATGTCATCCATGATGTCTACTGTTCCAAAACTCAATGGAACCAACTTCTCAGAATGGAAAGAGAAAGTTGAGTTCACATTAGGAGTACTAGATTTGGATTTGGCTTTTCGTGTAGATGAGCCAGGTCCACTTACAGAAACTAGTACTCAGGAAGAAAAGGTCCTCTATAATGCTTGGGAGAGATCGAACAGATTGACCATAATGTTCATGAGGATGACAGTTGCTAGTAACATCAAAACTTCACTACCACCTGGTGATAAAGCTAAAGCTTATCTTAAGACGCTAGAAGAATGGTTTAAGACTGCAGACAAATCCGTTGCAGGGAAACTTATGGCAGATCTTACAACCATGAAGCATGATGGCACAAGGTCTATGCATGAACATTGCATGGACATGATCAACCTTGCGGCTACGCTAAAGGGTTTAGGAATGAGTGTGGATGATTCATTTCTTGTCCAATTTATCCTAAACTCTTTATCTCCTCAGTATGGACCATTCAAAATTCATTACAACGCCATAGAACAAAAGTGGACGTCTAATGAATTGGCTAACAAACTGGTACAAGAGGAGTCTAGACTTAGCCGTGAAGGTATTAAAGTTGTCCATTATGCTCAGGGAGCTGTACCTAAAGCTGGGAAAAGGCATCAAGTGAGCCATAAAAGAGCACCACCCAGGATGAATGATGCTAATCAAGGTAATGAGAAGAAAAAGGCAAAGAAAGATGACAGATGCAACTTCTGCAAGAAGTCTGGACACTTTCAGAAAGATTGCACTAAAAGAAAAGAATGGTTCGAAAAGAAAGGTAACCTTTTGGGTTCCGAAAGCTTTTTTGAATCAAATTTTACTCATGTTTCTTCTAAAACTTGGTGGATTGATAGCGGTGCTAATGTACATGTAACTAATTCCTTGCAGGGATTCATTACGACCCAGAATATAAACCCAAGTGAAAACTATATATTTATGGGGAATCGAGACAAAGCGCCAGTTGAAGCTATTGGCACTTATCGTCTCATTTTGGATAGTGGATTTTGTTTGGATTTATTTCAGACTCTTTATGTACCCTCTATTTCCCGTAATTTAGTTTCATTAAGCAAACTTGATTTGGCTGGTTATAATTCAACTCAAGGAGATGGTTGTTTCAATTTATTTCTGAAATCTAATCAAATTGGTTTTGGAAAATTAGTTGATGGTCTTTATATGTTAATTTTGGCTGATCAACCTTTTGAGACACATCTCACCCTGCATGGCAATAAAGAAACTAAAAGCAAAACATGTACTAAAGACTCATACTTTTTGTGGCATAAAAAATTGGGACATATTTCCAGTGAAAGAATTAAGAGATTGGTAAAAGATGGAGTTATTCCAAATCTAGATTTTACCAACTGTAAAGAGTGTGTAGATTGCATTAAGGGTAAGCAAACTAAACACACTAAGAAAGGAGCCACAAGAAGTACACAGCTTCTTGAAATCATACATACAGATATTTGTGGACCTTTTGACGTTCCTTCTTTTGGGGGTGAAAAATATTTCATTACCTTTATTGATGATTATTCACGTTATTGTTATCTATATCTATTGCATGAAAAGTCTCAATCTGTGGATGCTGTGCAAGCATTCATTACTGAAGTAGAGAGACAATTAGATAGAAAAGTGAAAATCATAAGATCAGATAGAGGTGGTGAATTTTATGGCAGATATGATGAAACAGGACAACATCCTGGACCTTTTGCCAAACTTCTCCAAAAATTAGGAATTGTTGCTCAGTACACAACGCCTGGTTCTCCATGGCAGAATGGTGTAGCTGAAAGGCGTAATCGTACTTATATGGGAATCGTTAGATCTATGATGAGTCATGCTAACTTACCTATATCCTTGTGGATGGATGCATTACGTACTGCAGTCTATATCTTGAACATAGTTCCTAGCAAAGCAGTTCCAAAGACTCCTTTTGAACTGTGGAAAGGCTGGAAACCCAGTCTGAAGCACCTCCAAGTTTGGGGGTGTCCAGCTGAAGCAAGAATATATAATCCACATGAAAAGAAATTGGATTTCAGAACGATCAGTGGTCACTTTATTGGTTATTCTGAGAAGTCCAAAGGATATAGATTTTACTGTCCAACCCATAGTACAAAAATAGTGGAAACCGGTAATGCCAGATTCTACGAGAATGGCGAGATTAGTGGGAGTGATAAAGTTCAAGATGTGGTCATTCAGGAAATTAGGGTTAATATTCCTTTACCCTTAGTTCCGAATGTTACTGGAAATTCTCCCATTGTTGAACAGTTAAACAATGAGGAAAATCCAGTAAATGATCATACACTCCATGAAGAAGACATCGCTAATAATGATAATGAAGCACAAGAGGAACCAGCATTAAGAAGATCTACTCGTCAGAGAAGATCTGCTATTTCCGATGACTATGTGCTTTATCAAGTAGAATCTGAAGAAGTGAATATTAAAGACCCGGTTTCTTATTCACAAGCCATTAAAGATGTTAATTCTGATAAATGGATTGATGCCATGAAGGATGAAATGAACTCTATGGCTAAAAATCAAGTCCTTGACATCGTTCAATTGCCTGAAGGACACAAACCAGTCGGGTGTAAGTGGATCTTTAAGACCAAACTTGACCGTAATGGCAACATTGAACGATATAAAGCTAGACTTGTAGCCAAAGGTTTTAATCAGAAAGAAGGTATCGATTATAATGAGACTTTTTCCCCTGTGTCGAGGAAGGACTCTCTTAGAATTATCATGGCAAAAGTAGCTGAATATGATCTCGAGTTACATCAAATGGATGTGAAAACCGCCTTTTTGAATGGAGACTTAGAAGAAGAAGTCTATATGCGTCAACCTGAAGGCTTCATAGCCGAAGGTCAGGAAGACATGGTCTGCAAACTAAATAAATCAATTTATGGACTGAAACAAGCTTCGAGGCAATGGTATCTAAAGTTTGATGAAACCATTACGAAATTCGGTTTTAAAGAAAACATTGTAGATCCATGTATTTACCTCAAGATCAGTGGGAGTAAGTTCATATTTTTGATTCTGTATGTTGATGATATTTTACTGGCCAGCAGTGATCTTGGTCTATTACATGAGACTAAGAGTTATCTCTCTAAGAACTTCGAAATGAAAGATATGGGTGAGGCATCCTACGTGATAGGAATTGAGATATTCCGTGATAGATCACTTGGAATTTTAGGATTGTCTCAGAAAGCATATATTGATAAAGTTCTTGAGAGATTTGGCATGATGACGTGTTCTTCTGGCATCGTTCCTATGCAGAAAGGGGACAAACTTGATCTTACGCAATGTCCTCGTACTGAAATGGAACGTTAAGAAATGCAAAAATATCCTTATGCATCTCTGGTGGGAAGTTTGATGTATGCACAGGTTTGCACCAGACCTGATATTAGCCACGCAGTTGGTATGCTGGGTAGATTTCAGAGTAACCCAGGACTCGCTCATTGGCAAGCTGCAAAGAAAGTTTTGAGATACTTAAAAGGAACAAGAGACTACATGCTCACATACAGAAAATCAACACATCCACAGATGGTTGCTTATTCTGATTCAGATTTTGCCGGGTGTAAAGATACTAGACACTGTACTCTTGGCTATGTGTATCTCCTCTCTGGGGGGGCCATCTCATGGAAAAGCCAGAAGTCAGAGTTGATATACACATCCACTATGGAGGCTGAGTATGTGGCATGTTATGAGGCTTCTATTCAAGCAGCATGGTTGCAGAATTTTGTCTCTGAGTTTGGGGCCTTGAGTTTTGTTGACAAGCCTTTAACTCTTTACTGTGACAATGAAGCTGCAATCTTCTTCTCTAAGCATGATAGGATATCTAAGGGAGCCAAACACATGGACCTTAAATATCTATCACTGAAGCAAGATGTCAAAAGAGGAAAGATTGTCATTGAACACATAGGCACTAATGATATGGTTGCAGACATATTTACAAAAGGGCTACCTCCCAAGATTTTTCAAAAGCATGCTGAAAGTATGGGTCTTGCGGATAGTTCCTAATTATGTTGTTTGTTTTAATTAGCCTATATTTGACATTTTATTTGAGCTCTTTTTATGACTTTTGCATCTTTTACATTCTGTTCCAGTGTGCACAAACATTATTTGTTGTTGGATCTATGATAACAGAATAAGTCTTTATTTAAAGACATTAAAGGGACCATTATGATAACTCCTACTTATGTTATGGTCTAGCTAAGAAGGTAGTCAATGTAGTAGTACTTGGAAGGGATCATGTTGCTGAATGATATGCGACCGCCATGACTCCCATTGATTACTTGATTAGTCAAGACACTTATGATGACCAAATGAAAGAAATTAGTTATAACATATCATGCCGGCCTTATGATTCCTAAAAGAAAAACATTAATGGATTTACTAACGACCAAGTGGGAGACTGTAAGAAATATTTCCTTTCTCCTATTATGTGGTCTTATAGTCATCCGTTTTCTATGGAATAATGTTATTTTTAATATATTTGGTAACCAATTAAATTGGTAACAAAGGAGTTTTTCCTAATCAATCTCTACTTTGATGGACGGTTGAGATTAAATCTTAAGGAAACCCTAAAGAGGAATTAGGTCCTCTCTCCGCCTATAAATATATGCCTTTAGTCCATTATAAAGACATCCTAAATAAATCTCAGAAAGACAACACAAAGAGAGAAAGTTCATAGGCAAGGGGAGAGAAACCTAATCACCTAACTAGAAGATCAGAACTTCAGGAAGCTGTCCATCAAGGAATCTCTACAACAATGAATGGAGGAGGTACTCCGCTAACCCTCCTTTATAATTCTGCCATGTGATTAATCATGTTGCTTAAAAGATCTTAGGGTTCATGTAAATTACACTTACAAGAGTTCCACAAACCCCTTGGTGGCAAACTGTTCTCGATCATCCAGTATCAAGATCACATCATCTGCTTTCTCAAAAGCTTCTCCAAATCTAAGAGGTGGAAGGCGTGGAATTGTTGTTACTCCTTCGGTTCCATTTGATGCCAACTTTGTACACAGCACACAATAAAGAACAACCAATGCTGATTAGTAATACAGTTGCTGCTGCTGATCGTAAACATAATCTACTGAAGTGAAATGGTTACATACAGATGATGAGCAGGCTTTCATGGGATGACTCACCAAAAAGCTCTAGCGTAACTTCTGATCCTGCACGCTCTGATGCTGTGAAATCTTCCTTTCTTGTGGATGCCTCTGATTCTCTTGATACAATGTATGATATGTCCCTCATTGACATCGATCTATCTAGTTTCCCAAGCAATGTCCCCTCTGCAAGTGAAAGTGGGCCTAGATAGGAGCAGACAAGAAAGATGTAGAGAGAAACCATTAACAAGGTACAAAACATGCTCCTAATAGTTGGATTCAGATGAATCGTCTCAGGTGTGTTCTTCGTTGAAAGATGTTGTTAGTAGGAGACTACTGGAGGAATATTAGATTCAATGAAATGCAAAGGATAAAATAGCGTTGATATATCTAAATGCAAAGGATAAAATGCAAAGAAGATGCTGAATATGGTGAGTCTGAAGAGAGCGAGCTGATGATGGCCAATGCTGCTGCATGGTTTAATGAAAGATGTTGAGAATAGATGTCATTAAGAAGAGAGAAGACCAAAAAAAAAGAAAAGGAAAACACTAGTGAGGAGGTGAGTATATATTAAGCATCTCAAGTATGATCGCAGATGTTCCTTAGTTCCTAATTCAAAGGTTATCTCCTGTATTTTTAGTTATGATTTAGGCTGTAATAATGATCTTGGAAGATTCTACTGTTTGATGATTTCTCCTTTTGTTTATTGAGCAAGTTCAACGGTGGACTGTTAAAAAAAGATGTTAAGTATGTTTATAATTATAATATTTAGAAATAATGAAATTAAAAACTTTTTTGAAAAACTGTAAAATGGTATGCTCCAATGGTAGATCCTAATTTTGGATTCTTAAAATTTTCTAAAAATTATTTTGAAAAGTATAATATGTTAAGTACAATTTGGTTTGTTTAAATTTTTAAACATTTTTTAAAACATAAATTATTGCATTTCATAAAATATAAAGTTACATGATATAAAAAGCATATTAAAAAAAACTCATATCCTCCTGTTTGGGCAACCAATCTTGGAGTTCTATTTTAACTATTATAGTCTGGTTGAAAAAAAAAAAAAAAGCATATTAAAAAAAACTCATATCCTCCTGTTTGGGCAACCAATCTTGGAGTTCTATTTTAACTATTATAGTCTGGTTGAAAAAAAAAAAAAAAGCATATTAAAAAAAACTCATATCCTCCTGTTTGGGCAACCAATCTTGGAGTTCTATTTTAACTATTATAGTCTGGTTGAAAAAAAAAAAAAAAGCATATTAAAAAAAACTCATATCCTCCTGTTTGGGCAACCAATCTTGGAGTTCTATTTTAACTATTATAGTCTGGTTGAAAAAAAAAAAAAAAGCATATTAAAAAAAACTCATATCCTCCTGTTTGGGCAACCAATCTTGGAGTTCTATTTTAACTATTATAGTCTGGTTGAAAAAAAAAAAAAAAGCATATTAAAAAAAACTCATATCCTCCTGTTTGGGCAACCAATCTTGGAGTTCTATTTTAACTATTATAGTCTGGTTGAAAAAAAAAAAAAAAGCATATTAAAAAAAACTCATATCCTCCTGTTTGGGCAACCAATCTTGGAGTTCTATTTTAACTATTATAGTCTGGTTGAAAAAAAAAAAAAAAGCATATTAAAAGAAACCACCGTTGAACTTGCTCTTAAAACTGAAATGGGAGTAGCACTAGCATGAAGTGACCTAGCAGCTGTACTTGTACTATTGCAAACATAAACCAAGATTGGTTCAAGAATGTATATTTTTCACATTGAAAGAAAACAAAATGTGATTTTGAAAGAAAACAAAGCCAAAGAGAAAAAATTAGTGTAAGAAGTTGAAACCGACCATACGACATATATCCTGGTTCGATGTGATAACTACAATTTGATTTTGCCGTTTACATACAACTATACAAGTTAAAATTAACGGTAACATTGAGAAGCTTAAATCTGAATTAAAGAGAGACAGCCTTAATTCGTCAGATTTTAGTTGTCTCGAGTCTCACACATAGTCACATGTCGTGGATCTCAATGGTAAAAGAACCATTTCACGTGGTGTGGCGTTAATTTACATATGTATTGTTGATTAAAATTAATAATGTTAATTGTTATATCAAGTATCCTAATTAACCACTAATGAGTACCACCACTTGAATTTCGAACTCCCAAAGCAAAAATAAATAAAAAGAAACACATCACTCTCAAACGACCACAAAAGAGAGCTCAGGATTGATTTTGATTTTGGAGAGTTAAAAAATCAGCATGGAGAAAATAGAGTTACCAGTTCACGAGCATCCTTTGATACCTTTTACTGGCTTTACTCTAAGATTGTGTAGAGGTTGCGGCTCGCGAGATGATTATATTTACGGAGGCTACCGGTGCAATGAGTTGGGGTGTGAATCTTTGTTTCATAGAGAGTGCGCCGAGTCTTTATCAGAAATCAACCACTCATCTCATCCCGACCATCCTCTCAAGCTGATGACCTCAAGTTTGGAACTATCTACTTGTAGTTTATGTCCAGCTAAGTTCAGTGTTGGTTATTTCTGTTCAACATGTGATTTCAAGTTGGATTTGGCTTGTGCTAGGAGACCTCCCACAACCGTTATTCTTGAAAAGTACAATGTGCACCAACATGAACTTACACTATGTTTTGGACTTGACTTTTGTCATCCTATGCAATTTCGAAAGTGTAGAGTGTGTGACACTATACTATTTCGCGAAAAACGATATTATAGATGTTATGAGTGCAAGTTGGGGTTCCATCCGGAATGTGTGGAGTTTTATCCAGAAGCATACCACACTTCCCACCCAAAACACCCACTCAAGCTCCTTACATGTGACACAGACGAGACTCTTCAACCCAAAGACCCACTCAAGCTCCTTACATATGAAGCTCCTGATTACGCTGACAAGAAGTGCCTTCTCTGCGGGAGGCTCTTTCATGGACGACTTCATCACTGTGATGTTAGTAACTTCAGCATATGCACTCGGTGTATGAGTAATCCACCACCACTTGGTGTTTTAAGCTTAAGGACCCATGAACATCAACTTTATCTTGTTCCAAGATGTATTGATTTCACTTGCAATGCTTGTGGGACACTAGGTGACCGGAGCCCCTATTTTTGTCTTCAATGCAATTTCATGATTCATTGGGAATGTATCGACTTACCTCGCGTTATAAACATCAACCGCCACGATCATCGCATCTCTTACACAAGTCGCCTTGGTCAAGGAAAGTGGAAATGTGGAGTTTGTCGTAAAAAGGTTGATGGTTTCTACGGGGCTTATTCTTGCTCCAAGTGTACTAACTATGTTGTTCATTCAAGATGTGCTACGAGAAACGATGTATGGGACATGATCGAACTGGAAGGAACACTGGAGCCTGAGGAAGTTGCGCCATTTGAGGTGATTGATGATAACATGATAAAACACTTTAGCCATGATCATAACTTACGTATCATCAAGGATGTGGATGGGGGGAGTCTACATGAAAACACTCTTTGTCGAGCATGTGTCTTTCAGATTTGTTCAGAACCGTTCTACAGTTGTGAGCAGTGTGATTTCATTCTCCACCCAAAATGTGCTAACCTTCCTCGGAAGAAGCGGCATGTTAGCCACAACCAACCATTCACAATAGACGTGAATTCTGAATCCGAGGTTTATATGTGTGATCTTTGTCTTCAAAAATCCAGCGGTTTCAGGTACGTGTGTCAATAATATAATATAGACGTACAGTGCGGTTCAATTTCAGAACCATTTGAGCACGATAGCCATCCACATCCATTATACTACTCGGAAGGTATCAACAAGTATTGCAATTCATGTCACCAATGGACAGTTAAAGGATCCTTAAGCTGTGATGAGTGTGACTATAGTTTGGATTTCGAGTGTGCTCTTACACCGGAAAAGGTAATGAGGCATAGGTACGACGATCATCCTCTCTTCTTGTCTTATGGTGAAAGCAGCGTAGATGGAGACTATTGGTGTGAAGCATGTGAAACAAAAGTAAATTCTAAAACTTGGTTTTACACATGCAAAGATTGTGGGGTCATACTGCATATTTCCTGCGTTTTGGGAGAGTTGACGTATATTAAGCCAGGCACAATATTATCCAGATGGAACAACGAAGTAGTGGTACCCAACACGTCTGTTTGTAGAAATCTTTGCACCGGGTGTAAATCTCGATGCAAGCTTCCTTCCAATCTTCAGACTTCCACTAGGCCCGGAGTTGTTAAATGCAAGTGTGCTTCGTATTGTTTCCCAAGAACCTCTTCAGATTGATAAGGCATGTTTTAATGAATAAATACTTTGTTTCTTTGTCCATTCACGATCATTACCCATCCTTCCAACTAGAAAAACTCCTTCGCCATGTCTCTGACTTTGAAGTTTGACAGAGTCGCATTGTACCATTGTTATCAGCCTTCTCAAAACCAATAATATCACTCCGCAAATTCACTTAATCATTTGCTACTCTACTTCGTATCCAACACTTGGCAAATGCTATTCTGATTATATCCTTATGGTATATACGCAGTAGCAAATGTAAGAGTTACATATGGATTGACAAATGTTGAGGAGCCCCTCCAAAATCAAATAACAAATAAACAAAGAGTGGGCTTCAAAAACAAAACACAACTGGTGAGAGTAAAGTTACCATTCGACAGTTCTTGTTTTCCAGGAGAATGCAGATACATATAGCCTTCATCTCATACAGCTCTCTAGTTGTCCTCAAAACTCAGAGCTGCAAGAAACGAATGGGTAGTATTTTAACTATGATCTAACCTCTGCTTCCCTCTAAATGAATTCTTCCTAACTGATCCAATACAAGAGACTCTCATCACCATGACGTGTCATTCTGCTCACTCGGAAGTTTCTGCAACTGAATGTTTGGAACCAACATCTTCGTCTTCTGCAAGTTGGGAACTAGAATTGTCACCTTTTCTCTCAGGAATTTGCTTCATCAAATCAATTTCTTGGGCATTTGATTCTCCTTGCACCTTGGGATCACGTTCTTCATCCTTTCCTTGTACCAACAATGCGTCGTATTCTTCTTGTTTTACATCTGACAGCTTATCAACATCTCCCCCTGCACCCTGTAGAGCTCTAATCAAATCATCAACACTGCTGTCAGTTTCCCTTTTCATTTGAACATTTGAAGTCGATGTTGTATGATCCTCAGGTTCCTTAGACATATCAAAACCGGACAACGCTTGCAATGGTGAACTGGATGGAGCTAAAGATGTTGCATCACCCAATCCTTTGGCAAGACACACATATTTTAAAACAAGCTGTTTATAATTATCTAACAAGCCTTCAACATCTCCTATTCTCAGATCACCAGCACTGGCAAATATGTAAGGATATTCTTGAAAGATTTTGCTTGCCTCGGTATCCTTCAGAAGCGCCGCACCTTTATTTTCCAAATCTGAAATGGATTCAGCTTTCTTAATTGGTATCTCACTGTTTGGATTCAGTATTTCGTTGGCCCCAGAAAGACTATCAGACGATTTTGATTGGGAGAGATTGTTTTCCCTCTTGGGATTCTGCATTTGAGTTTTCTGAAGAGTGGACTCATCACGAGGGGGTGGCGCAGAGCCGTGGCCAGTTTGAAAAGACTGGCTTCCCATACCAGAAATTCGTACCCGTGCAGATTCCATGTTCTTTTCAAACTCAGCTTCATCCATTGAAAGGGATTTTGCATCAATATTGGAGATAAAGGACTCTGCAGAGAGTATGTTTGTGAAGAAATACGCAGCTTCACCAACAAGTTTAGATTCACGCCTATATCTTTGTATATACAACAAGTTTGAGTGAAGCTGTGGAGGGTTAGCCTGAGAAAAGAAAGTATAGAATGAGCACAAGTAGAAAGCTTCACAATCCAAACATAAACATGCGCTATCAGAAACCAGTATGCATAAATTGTTTAATCTTTCAAATATTTTCTCCATACCTTTATTGTAACATATATCAATACAGGAAGAAATTCGTCCGCTCCAGGTGCATTCCCATTTGAAGCAATTGAAGCATTCAGCAGTAAGTTATTTATAACTTTGCAACAATTAAGGATACACACAAGCTTATCACGAGGAGCTTTGTACATGTTTATCTTCTGGAGCTCCTTTTGAGCTAGCTGCCGAAAGGAGAGGATAGATTACAAGTAAGAACATTATCAGAAAGGGGGAACATTACTGCAAGATAGCTTTTGATAAAAAGATTGGCTTACCAGCCATGATGATTCATTTTGAAAAGTTGGTTGTATATCCAAACTTTCAGGAGAAATGAATTGTTGAACGAGTGACATCTTCTGAAAGAGTTTCTCATCAGCGATAACATCTTCAGTGTTTGAAGCAAAAACCCTCGTAAACAGCTTTGTCATGACATACTTCTCTAAGCCCTGTGTAAACAAAAAGGAGCAATGTGTTAAGGCACAAAGATGCAAAACAAGTCACAGAGCGAAAGAGAAAAATACTACTGATTGAATACTCACATCTCCGGCACTGTCTAATTCCTCCTCAGAACAACCAGACCAAAGTGGATGAGCCCTGAAAGCAGCCTCCATCTTGGAAAAGAACTCCTGAACCATAGCACAATCCTTCTCTGGATCTGGTGCATTGTTGGAGAATGAAACAATGAAACTGCAACATAAACTGACGACATGTTTAATGAAGTTGAAAGAAGAAAGAAGTAATGTAAATTACAAAACATCCTCAACCACTAGAGCCTACTAACAAGATCCAATTGCCCTCAAATGAAGAAGAGATAACAAAAATGATAAACTATGGTACTGCAATGGAATAAGATCTAAGCTTCAGAAATTGAAATCACAAGAAACATATGCTTCTTCAAGTTTCTAGCAAATCACCTAAATTTTTATAACGAATCATCATCATCATCATCTAGCTAACAAGTGAAAATTAACCTAAAAACGCAAAAAAAAAAATTATGGATATCTATCTAATAAAGCTAAGGTGGATCTGCATCGAAGAAAGGGGGACCTTTTAATGGATTTGACGAAATCTCCAGCGGAAGGTTTGCGCATCCGTTCGAGAAAATCATGAAGACCCAAGAAGGCGTCCGTGTTCTCCATCGCCGATCACCCGAATTAATCTCCGACGATTGACCAGCGACAACAGTGGGATAGATGAACTAGAGAGAGAAGAGTTCCGTATCGCGCTGACAAACAAAAACGACCGTCGTTTTATTAAAAAAGTTTGTGCCCATCTACTTCCCGGTTCAATTGGAGAAATTGGTTCGGTATGAACCGTTTAACCTTAAACCATCAAACCAGCT
The DNA here is from genome assembly GCF_000633955.1 of Camelina sativa. Lineage (NCBI taxonomy): Eukaryota > Viridiplantae > Streptophyta > Magnoliopsida > Brassicales > Brassicaceae > Camelina > Camelina sativa. The sequence goes on along the minus strand of NC_025699.1, from coordinate 10,751,058 downwards.
GATGGTTATTGGAATTCTGATTTTTTTATATACTTTCTATTTTTTTCTCTGATGTTCCTTTTATTATATAACCTAAACCAACCAAGCACGGACGAGACGAGAACGAGACTTGGACCAGAGGAGCGCGTGGTTTTCTGATCTCAGGTGGGATTCTCTCCGATCGGTGAATTTTGGGCACCTCGTAGATGTCGCGGAGAAATAAGCCTCGTCCTCCCTTTGGCTCTGTAGTTGTCGGTGATCCTTTTGTGATTTACCCTGAAATCACGTTACCTGATCCGAAATCTATCTCTATAGACTCGGAGTTAGTTTTGAGCTACCTTAATTTCAATAAGTTTTGGAGGAACTCGACCTATCACCTAGGCGATGGTGTTCCTAAGACAGAGGTTGAGAGTTTAGACATTGAGAGGTATTATTCAGACACGTTGAAGCCCAAAAAGAGCAAGTCTTCTTCTTTCTATGATTACCTTATTCTTAGACCTGATAACTTTCCTAAAGAACTTCTCGGAGACACTCCAAGAAAACGGCTTGTCAAGAGAGCTAAGTGGAGGCAAGATCTGCAGAAATTGGATGTTTTAGAAGAGCTTGAAGCTCGGTATCTTAAGGCTCAGGGAGAGGAAGTGAAAGAAGAAGATCTTAAGGCTCAGGGCGAGGAAGAGAAAGAAGAAGATGATGATGATGATGAAGAAGAGGAGGAATCACAAGGTGAAGAAGAATCTGATCATGGAGATTACGATCATAATCAAGACTTTGATGATGATAATGAAGACGATTATAATCAGGCGGATGGTAAAAACTCTTCCAAGGATGATAATTGGTTTTACTAGTTTTGCGTTTATGATGATTTACTTGAAAAACTTGCTTTCGTTTTGCAAAATAATCCAAAGTTTTTAAAAGAAAAAATTAAGAAACATGAACCATTTTTCAACTGTCGACCAAAAAAGTCTTAACAAGTAAATGATAGTTGAGAGATTTTGACTCGCAATCAAAACGTCACAATCGATTACGAGGAAAGAAAAACCATTGTGCAAACCCTAACCTTAAATCGCTTCTCAAGCCATTAAACATTTACCACATGTGAGTTTTTCAAGTGTTCAAAAGAGCCAACAAAAAAACTCAAAAGAAAAAACATCAAAGGGGGTAGTAGGTATTGAGTGAATCACACCATAAAATAGCGCAATAATTTGACAGAAGCTCTGAACAGTACTTTCTCATCCCAGACAACTTCCCGCTGAAAGCACAAAAATCTCGGACATGGTCTTCTAGATGAGATCAGCTACATTCATTGGCATCTCATCAATCTGGGTACTGTAGTACTGCTCAATGTCTCGGAGGATCTTGATATCGTCGCTCTTAACAAAGTTGATTGCAACACCCTACAATGATAACCATGAAGTTGTTTAAAAAGATATCCATTTAGTATCTCCGGGAAAGGAAATATAGTTCAGAGGTGTGTGCGCTATGTCAACAGTAAACAAACAACGCAGATATTAGAATAAATTACATACCTTACGCCCAAAACGACCAGACCGACCAATGCGATGGATGTAGAGCTCACGGTTGTTCGGGAGATCATAATTGATGACAAGAGAAACCTGATAAAAGAAAGATTCTCATGTCAATTCAACTCTATCATAAGAATATGTCACATAATCTGAGACCTTTAGTAACAGAAATTGAAATTTTTTTCTTCCTGCATTGTTATCTACACAAAAGATGTAGCGGATAAGTAATGACTTACTTGCTGCACATCAATCCCACGTGCCCATACATCTGTTGTGATCAAAACACGACTGTCACCTGACCGAAACTGATTCATGATCTCGTCTCTCTCCTTCTGAGGCATGTCCCCGTGCATTGATGAGACTGTGAAGTTGTTACTTCTCATTTTCTCACCTAGCCACTCCACCTATAACAAATGCAGAGATAGAGTTAATAATATTGAAATGAAACCATAATCCAAGAAGTAAACCCTAGTCAAAGAAGTCCAAAAAGCATCAGGATTGGTATACAGCATCACAGGATATACTAGGAGGCCAAGTAATCTACTAGATATCTGCAGATGAGTACAGATTGCAAGTACTCTTGAGCAGTGGAGTTGTATTGTTAGTTTCTTTTAGGAATAAGCATCAGGATTGGTCTACAGCATCACACAATATATTAGGAGGCCAAATAATGTACTAGATATTTGCAGGTGGGTACAGATTGCAAGTACACTTGCGCAGGGGAGTTGTATTGTTAAATTCTTTTAGGAATAAACACCTACATATTCACAGAAGTGTATAAAATTTTGAGCATTTATGAGGTTGCAAATAAAGTTAAGATTACAGCGCTAGAAGCTTAATTTTAACAAAATTAAAATACTAGATCAGCTAAAACGTTTTAAATAGGTACAATTGCATAGCTTAAGATGAGAACCAGAATTACCTTTCGTTTTGTATTGCAGAAGATAACAGCTTGAGTGATAGTAAGTGTGTCATAAAGATCACAGAGTGTATCAAACTTCCACTCCTCCTTCTCAACAGCAACAAAAAATTGTTTGATTCCCTGAAAAGATTTTACAAAAGTTAGCCAGTGAATTGTATGAGTTTGACCCTAGTGTAGACTATATAACTATCAAAGAGCATACATAACCAGAAACATACTTCAAGAGTCAACTCATCACGCTTCACAAGTATCTTCACTGGCTCTGTCATAAACTTGGATGTCATCTCCAAAATCTCGTGAGGAAGAGTTGCAGAAACCAAGCAAACCTATGAACAAACGTATTAGAATGAATTATCATAGAATGGAATTTGGCTCGTCATAAAACAGTTAATAGCTACCAAATCTGCACATGGAACATACTAGCAACATAGCAGTGGCTAAAAGAATTTTAACACATGAAAATCCTATCAATCCAATGACATAACAGCTAAAAAAACACGAGTTAACCAACAAATAAATTTGAGCAGTGAAATTGCACCTGAAGATCGGGTGGAAGATATCTGTAAACATCATAGATTTGGTCCTTAAACCCTCTGCTCAGCATTTCATCAGATTCATCAAGAATCAGAAGTTTAATAGCTCTGGTTCGTAGACTTCTCCTCTTAATCATATCACAGACACGACCAGGTGTCCCAGACACAACATGGACACCATGCTCTAGCTTCCTGATGTCTTCTCCAACGCTCTTCCCACCGATGCATGCATGTGCCTGAATGTTAGCATGTAATCCGATAGCTTGTATCGTCCTCTCCGTTTGTGTAGCCAGCTCTCTTGTTGGTGATAATATCAAGGCCTGAACCCTGCAGTCATCAAAGATACCAAATCGATGATTAAAACCTTTATAAAATATCTTCCATCCTAAATAAAGTATTACTCAATCACTCTAATAGATAAACCAGAACACATATGACAACTTCTCCTAAAAAACACACTATTGTACACATTTTACTAATTAACAGCTAAGTTTCTATAAGTCAGATAATCGAAATCTACAAGTCACACAAACCACCAACCAATTGGACAAAATTGATAAGAAACAAACCCTAAAAATGCAAATCCGAGTAAAGCAAGTAAATTTCAATTTTTGAAATTAGGGTTTCGCCAGCAAAATGGAACAGAGAAACATACTCTCTAGAGGAAGTGTCAACGACTTGGCAAACGGAGAGAGCAATCATAGATGTCTTCCCAGTACCAGACTGAGCTTGAGCAATAACATCACGCCCTTGAAGAATCGGCATAACAGCCCTCTGCTGGATCGCGGAAGGCTTCTCGAAACCGTATTCGTAAACACCGCGAAGCACATCTTCCTTAATGCCCATATCATTGAAGCTCGTGATGGGCTCGATCCCTTCCGTCGTCTCGAAGACCAACTTATCGTCATCCATCGGTCCACCGCCTCTTCTACCACCACCTCCACGGCCAGGATTCGCTGTCGCCATA
>NC_025699.1:10735104-10745858 GCF_000633955.1 Camelina sativa | reverse complement strand
AAATAGCGCAATAATTTGACAGAAGCTCTGAACAGTACTTTCTCATCCCAGACAACTTCCCGCTGAAAGCACAAAAATCTCGGACATGGTCTTCTAGATGAGATCAGCTACATTCATTGGCATCTCATCAATCTGGGTACTGTAGTACTGCTCAATGTCTCGGAGGATCTTGATATCGTCGCTCTTAACAAAGTTGATTGCAACACCCTACAATGATAACCATGAAGTTGTTTAAAAAGATATCCATTTAGTATCTCCGGGAAAGGAAATATAGTTCAGAGGTGTGTGCGCTATGTCAACAGTAAACAAACAACGCAGATATTAGAATAAATTACATACCTTACGCCCAAAACGACCAGACCGACCAATGCGATGGATGTAGAGCTCACGGTTGTTCGGGAGATCATAATTGATGACAAGAGAAACCTGATAAAAGAAAGATTCTCATGTCAATTCAACTCTATCATAAGAATATGTCACATAATCTGAGACCTTTAGTAACAGAAATTGAAATTTTTTTCTTCCTGCATTGTTATCTACACAAAAGATGTAGCGGATAAGTAATGACTTACTTGCTGCACATCAATCCCACGTGCCCATACATCTGTTGTGATCAAAACACGACTGTCACCTGACCGAAACTGATTCATGATCTCGTCTCTCTCCTTCTGAGGCATGTCCCCGTGCATTGATGAGACTGTGAAGTTGTTACTTCTCATTTTCTCACCTAGCCACTCCACCTATAACAAATGCAGAGATAGAGTTAATAATATTGAAATGAAACCATAATCCAAGAAGTAAACCCTAGTCAAAGAAGTCCAAAAAGCATCAGGATTGGTATACAGCATCACAGGATATACTAGGAGGCCAAGTAATCTACTAGATATCTGCAGATGAGTACAGATTGCAAGTACTCTTGAGCAGTGGAGTTGTATTGTTAGTTTCTTTTAGGAATAAGCATCAGGATTGGTCTACAGCATCACACAATATATTAGGAGGCCAAATAATGTACTAGATATTTGCAGGTGGGTACAGATTGCAAGTACACTTGCGCAGGGGAGTTGTATTGTTAAATTCTTTTAGGAATAAACACCTACATATTCACAGAAGTGTATAAAATTTTGAGCATTTATGAGGTTGCAAATAAAGTTAAGATTACAGCGCTAGAAGCTTAATTTTAACAAAATTAAAATACTAGATCAGCTAAAACGTTTTAAATAGGTACAATTGCATAGCTTAAGATGAGAACCAGAATTACCTTTCGTTTTGTATTGCAGAAGATAACAGCTTGAGTGATAGTAAGTGTGTCATAAAGATCACAAAGTGTATCAAACTTCCACTCCTCCTTCTCAACAGCAACAAAAAATTGTTTGATTCCCTGAAAAGATTTTACAAAAGTTAGCCAGTGAATTGTATGAGTTTGACCCTAGTGTAGACTATATAACTATCAAAGAGCATACATAACCAGAAACATACTTCAAGAGTCAACTCATCACGCTTCACAAGTATCTTCACTGGCTCTGTCATAAACTTGGATGTCATCTCCAAAATCTCGTGAGGAAGAGTTGCAGAAACCAAGCAAACCTATGAACAAACGTATTAGAATGAATTATCATAGAATGGAATTTGGCTCGTCATAAAACAGTTAATAGCTACCAAATCTGCACATGGAACATACTAGCAACATAGCAGTGGCTAAAAGAATTTTAACACATGAAAATCCTATCAATCCAATGACATAACAGCTAAAAAAACACGAGTTAACCAACAAATAAATTTGAGCAGTGAAATTGCACCTGAAGATCGGGTGGAAGATATCTGTAAACATCATAGATTTGGTCCTTAAACCCTCTGCTCAGCATTTCATCAGATTCATCAAGAATCAGAAGTTTAATAGCTCTGGTTCGTAGACTTCTCCTCTTAATCATATCACAGACACGACCAGGTGTCCCAGACACAACATGGACACCATGCTCTAGCTTCCTGATGTCTTCTCCAACGCTCTTCCCACCGATGCATGCATGTGCCTGAATGTTAGCATGTAATCCGATAGCTTGTATCGTCCTCTCCGTTTGTGTAGCCAGCTCTCTTGTTGGTGATAATATCAAGGCCTGAACCCTGCAGTCATCAAAGATACCAAATCGATGATTAAAACCTTTATAAAATATCTTCCATCCTAAATAAAGTATTACTCAATCACTCTAATAGATAAACCAGAACACATATGACAACTTCTCCTAAAAAACACACTATTGTACACATTTTACTAATTAACAGCTAAGTTTCTATAAGTCAGATAATCGAAATCTACAAGTCACACAAACCACCAACCAATTGGACAAAATTGATAAGAAACAAACCCTAAAAATGCAAATCCGAGTAAAGCAAGTAAATTTCAATTTTTGAAATTAGGGTTTCGCCAGCAAAATGGAACAGAGAAACATACTCTCTAGAGGAAGTGTCAACGACTTGGCAAACGGAGAGAGCAATCATAGATGTCTTCCCAGTACCAGACTGAGCTTGAGCAATAACATCACGCCCTTGAAGAATCGGCATAACAGCCCTCTGCTGGATCGCGGAAGGCTTCTCGAAACCGTATTCGTAAACACCGCGAAGCACATCTTCCTTAATGCCCATATCATTGAAGCTCGTGATGGGCTCGATCCCTTCCGTCGTCTCGAAGACCAACTTATCGTCATCCATCGGTCCACCGCCTCTTCTACCACCACCTCCACGGCCAGGATTCGCTGTCGCCATAAGCCTCCGTGTAGATTTTGTATGTTTCTCTCTCCTAGGGTTTTCGTTTCGATTGATTTTTTTTTTTCCCCAAAGGCTTCTTCTCTCTCTCTCCCTTCAAGTAGATGTTCGAGATAAGCGCGGCTTTAACTGAGGGGTACGATTGTAAAATCCGACAATTTCTAGGGCTTTTTTGTCTAATACCGACTCTAATTGTTTAATGGGCCTGTAAAATTTCGGCCCATATCCATATGATTAGCAATTCTGCGTCAAAACGACATAACTGTATCGACGGAGCTGAGCTCGCGAAACCCATAGCTTCTTGAGAAGAACCTACTCAGATCGGTCTTCTCTCTCTCTCTCTCTCCTCTGTCGGGATGCTCTATCTTCACCCTATCTCGTTCCTTAATTACGTCTCTTCTTTGCTTCAAGCCTGATTGAATTTGTATCACTTGGGGAATGAATAGAACTGGTTTTGTCCATCTCTGTTAGAACAAGGTTCGTGTTTTGTATTATCTATTGACGATATCACCTGAATAACCATCGTTTATATGTTGATGCCAATATTTCATTGCGTTTTTTTGTTACATAGGATTGTGCCATTATGCGGTAAAATCATTTCTTTAATTCTAATGTCTGTTCTGTTCTTGAAGTGTGTGTTATTCCTCAAGTCGAAAGAATCTTTTTTTATAGAATCTGTGTGTTTTTACCCGAGCATGTTTGTTGCATTGATCTTTATTTCGGGTTTGGTTTTCTAAAGTGGTGTACTTACATGTTTCAATGCTTATAGATAGGTTAGGTGGTGCAAGAAATGGACCCTGCAAAATCAATGACATATGTTTTGTTTCTTTGTTTGTAGTAATATTGGAATTTGAGAGAAGGGACTTTGTGATGTATACAAGGGCATTAAAGAGGAACCAGAGATGGGGTTTGTTATTGCAGCAAGCCAAATACTTAGTTAGGCCAGCCATTCGGAACTATACTGTCTCCAGATCTCATGGATTCACAGATCATTTAACCAGAAGTGCAAATTTGACAAGAAAGTCTCTCCTCGGTTCATTTTATCCCCGCGTTGGTACTATCGCCTCGGGAAATTGTTTAAGTAATTTGAAGAATAGCCAGTTGCGTAGTTTTAGTTCTGAAGGTGATGGAAGGAATGCTAGTGAGGATAAACATATCTCTTTGAACAAAGGGAATGGCGTAGATGATGGCAAAACCGGGAAGGAGAAAAGTAATACCGGTGTTGGGCATTTAGATTCTCATGCTCAACTTGGTGAACAAGACCAAATAGAATGGCTCAATAATGAGAAGCTTGCAAGTGAATGCAAAAAGAAGGAGTCACCTTTGCTTAATAGACGAGAAAGATTCAAAAATGAATTCTTACGGAGAGTTCAACCTTGGGAAAAATTACAGCTTTCGTGGGAGACTTTCCCTTACTATATCCAGTAATAATAATAATCTACAACATGTCTTTTTTTCTCTGTTATTGTGTTTTTTTTTTCTGCATTTCCACTTATGGATTCTGCTTATGCTCCTTTCACAGCGACCACACGAAAAATATTTTGGTGGAGTGTGTTACCTCACATATAAGGCAGAAGAATGCCACTTCCATATATGGTGCTCGTTTAGATTCTTCAAGTGGAAGAATATTGCTCCAGAGTGTCCCAGGTTTGCTTTTGACTATAGTAAAAAAGTAGACCAGTATTTGATGTTGCGCTTCTGTTATCAAAGTATAATTATCTAGGAAATGTTAGATGACCAAGAAATATTTTGATGTTTATTCAGGTACTGAGCTTTACCGGGAGAGGTTGGTAAGAGCACTTGCTCGAGATGTACAAGCTCCCCTATTGATACTTGACAGCAGTGTTCTTGCGCCATATGTGAGATTCTTATGAGTAATTTGCAAATTACATTCCACCATTTTTTTTTTTCTGTTTTCCGTGTGTTTTTATAATCTTTGTTGATTCTGGATCAGGATTTTGCTGATGACTACAATGAAGATTCTGAATCTGATGGTGAGAATGCAGACGCGGAAGCAGATGAGAGTACGACAGAGTCTGAAGCTGAAGACGAATCTGGTGGTCATAATGAGGAGGATTCTGAAGCGAAAACAGATGGGAGTGAAAATGATGAAGCTTGCCTCGAGGTTTCTGAGGAAGCGATCAAGAAAATTGTTCCAAAACTTGAGGAGTTTGAAAAGGTATGATTGCATCATGTGAGATTCAAGAAAATTGTTCCAAAACTCTTTACTGATTGTTCTTTTCCTGATTGCGTTAAATTGAGTATCAGAAATCGCTGAATATATTCTCATCTGCTCTAAATTTTGGCAGTTAGTAGCTGAGGAATTACAAAGTTCTGGTGAAGCATGTGAAGCGGCAGCTGTTGAGCATTCTGATAAAGCCAGACGACCAGCAAAGAAAGGTAATCATGAAAATCAAGGCTCTAGAAGGCATCTTCATCATTATCAGTGCTAGGTAGACTTGAATGTATCAGTTTAATTTAGTAACTTTTATCCTATCTAGTCATACTGTTCTTGGTGTTGTCTTTCTCTCGTAGTCATTCACTCTTGCATCATCTATTTGTCAGACTGCTAAGTTCTCTTTGTGCTGTCCTTTTTCCTCATTTCTACTGGTGATTACATTTTTGCAGGAGATCGAGTAAAATATGTTGGGTCTTCTAAGAAGGGTGATGCAAAGCACAGGTAGTTTACTGATTCATTTGTGTGATAATTATTCTCTAACATTGTACTTAAGATTTAAATGTTCATCACAAATTGCTGAAGAATAGTACGCTATAATATTTAGGACTGTCTCATATTATTTGACTTGATCTCTGCTTGTTCTGCCTATTCATGTTAGTAGTATTTTTCTCATCAACTGCCACATGGACCTTAAATGTGATTGTTTGGATATGCCTTTGGTAATGATTTAAGTGCATTTAGTTTGAGTAGTTCTGGTGTAGGATTGGATGTGTATGAAACTGCTGCCATCCATGACAGTTTTCTGTATGACGTGTTCATTTATTTGTGAGCTCTGCAACTCACGATACCTTTGCTTAACTAAATGATTAATATCATCATTAGGTTGATGATACTGTATCTCATAATAGTATACCATCCATGGTTTCTTCAGCAATTTGACATGCCTGCAAATGTAATATCTGAACATTTGATCTTTTTGGCACACATTTTTAACTCACAGTGCTCTGTAAGTAAGAAACTTCCATGGCATGCTAAATGTTATGGATGAAGGATAGTAGATGCCCTATGCTTTGTTTCAACCTAAATTTATATACCTACAGGCCATTATCTAGCGGACAGCGTGGAGAGGTCTATGAGGTGAGTGGAAACCGTGTTGCAGTCATATTTGACTATACTTCGTCAGAGGAAAGCGAGAAGAAACCAACAGAGCACTCCCATAAGCTACATATGCACTGGATAGATGGTATATTTTCTTCATGGCATCCTATATGGTTGATGTGTGATTGTTGTATATTTGGAGAATCTGTATGTAGACAATTGACATTTTACGTAGTTGTAGTTAACTTATATATTGTCTGTGCAGTTGGAGACCTAAAGCATGATTTGGATATGCAGGCAGAAGATGGCTATATCGCCATGGAGGCTTTAAGTGAGGTATGTCATGTGTGGAAGCTACAAAAAGAAATTGCTTTTCAGCTAATATAGTACATAGGGCTTATATGATAGTTCAGACCAGATAAATCCAGCAGTAGTAAGTGCATTATATTTAGTTTAATTTGAAACTTAAATATATGGATTGTTCAACATATGCTGGGTTTTTCGGAAACCTAAAGCAGCTTGACTTTGAATGCTGTTAGCAGACACTTTCGCCAAGACACATATAACTTGAAGTGGCGTTGATTTATTTCATTTTGTTTTCCTGTGTTTGTAGGTTTTGCAATCCACGCAACCACTTATCGTCTATTTTCCCGACTTGTCCCAGTGGATGTCCAGAGCTGTACCTAAGTCAAAACGAAATGAGTTTGTAGACAAAGTTCAGGAAATGTTTGATAAACTGTCAGGTCCTGTTGTTATGATCTGCGGACGGAACAAGATTGAAACAGGCTCAAAAGAGAGGGAGAAATTTGTAAGCCTTTCTCACGTGTCATTTTTCATTGGCTCTTCTTTTGTTATTTTTTATTGGCTCTTCTTTTGTTATTGATCAGTAAACAAATTGTTTGCTTTTTTTCTTCTTTTGACCTTTTTTGTTTGTGGACAGACGATGATACTTCCAAACTTTGGCCGTCTTGCGAAACTGGTATGTTGCTAAATATAAAATTAACTTTAATTGACAGTCTTAGTATGTATCTATTGTGGTAATTTCTTGAATAATTGGTCTCGTATGCACATCAATTACTAACACTATCAATGTATTCAACATCTTGAACTTGCATTGAATCCTGATTTTGTATCAATCGCATTATGATACTTGTGGAGTTCTGATTAAATTAGCTTCGTATGTGCAAGACTCTAAATGTGGACTTGCATGCTTTGCATCATCTTCTTGACATTATTTACTACATATCAATTTGTTGCTCTGCATTTTATAAATCCCAAACCCTACACCAAAATATTTATTATATTGTGTTTTGCAGCCTCTTCCGTTGAAGCGTCTCACTGAGGGACTCACGGGAAGGAAAACATCAGAGGATAATGATATATACAAACTCTTCACTAATGTTATGACCCTACTCCCTCCGAAGGTATTGCCTTAAAGACTTCTGAGAACTTTCTTACTTGATTTTTAAAAATCAATGAAAATTGCATCGGTGTGTTTTTGACTTTTTTCTTACTTACTTGAGATTGCATAGACTGGTTCAGAATCAGATAATGTCTATTGAAGATATCTCTGTTAATTCCTCCAATGTACGAAAATGAGGAGAAAGTAGGAAAGCTATTTGACACTATATGCAAACTTCTTTCAATGATTCATTTGCAATTAATATTCTGGGATGCAAATCCCACATACCGCTATCTGCTTGTTCCATGTGTCTTGTTTAATAATGTTGTTCTTGCTTTTTTCTTTTCTAATTTTGGTGCAGGAAGAAGATAACCTTGTAGTATTCAACAAACAACTTGGAGAAGATAGAAGAATTGTGATATCACGGAGCAATTTGAATGAGCTACTTAAGGTACATAGTTCTAGATTGAATCTCGTTTGGAGAAATGGAGTTAATTTCCGAATGTTCTCATAATCATTGTAACACTTTGAGAACTTTCTCCCTAGGTGCTTGAGGAAAACGAGTTATTATGCACAGACTTGTACCAAGTGAACACCGATGGCGTGATATTGACAAAGCAAAGTGTGTAACTCCTATGAATACCTGGTTTATTATGTATGTGTTTACTCGTTATGTCTTAGCAGTGTTGTGTCTGAATAGAGTTGCTTGTTCAGGATATCAAGCTTCCTTTACTATCTGTTATGTATGTAATTGCTGTTGTTATGGCCAGAATCTGGTTATTAGGAGACATCAGTTACTTGCACGCATATATTTAGATCTTGTACATTCCCCTGGATCTGATTGACATTTTTTGAATCCCTATAGTTTATATTATGATCACATTAAATGAAACAGGATGCAGTCCCATGTGATAGACATTAATATTTGCCACTGTCTCTTATTTTGATGCAATCGTATGACTTGAATTCTTGCTTTCTGTGATGGAAACGCAATTACTTATGTTGTGACCAAGAGAGCTCATAAATTTATTTATACTGTTTCTACAGGAGCGGAGAAAGTTATTGGCTGGGCCAGAAATCATTATTTATCTACTTGTCCTGACCCAGCGGTTAAAGAAGGCCGCCTGATTTTGCCCCGTGAAAGGTAATGGGATGGTTGTTGATTGATCTTTGGGGTCTAATTTATCCTTTATTTTATTTTATCTAACTTTATTGTCTTCCTCTTTTGAAGCATTGAGATTTCAGTTAAAAGGTTACAAGCACAAGAAGATATTTCTCGAAAGCCCTCACATAACTTGAAGGTTTAGTTTCTTCCCCCTCTGGTAGTCTGACAAATGGATGTTGATTAGTGATTACTGTTGAATAATAATGATGTTAACAGAGATTTTTTGTTTTAGCAGAATATTGCAAAGGATGAGTATGAAACCAATTTTGTGTCAGCTGTGGTTGCTCCTGGAGAAATCGGGGTCAAGTTTGACGACATTGGTGCTCTTGAACATGTAAAGAAGACATTAAATGAGTTGGTCATTCTTCCCATGAGAAGACCAGAGCTTTTCACGCGTGGAAATCTCTTGCGGGTATTACATTCTGTTATTATTTTCTTGGCTATGGACTTTAATTTCCTCGGCTTGGTTTTCCTGATGGCGTGAGTCTTTCATATTCAGCCGTGTAAAGGTATATTGCTTTTTGGTCCTCCTGGTACGGGTAAAACGCTACTCGCCAAGGCGCTTGCAACAGAAGCAGGGGCAAACTTTATTAGCATAACTGGCTCAACACTTACCTCAAAGGTACATGGAAGCTTAGTATGCTGTATGGCACTGTTACAATGATTATCAAATGACTTATAAAATAACTTTACCATAGACTAAATGTGGTCTATAATCTCTTTCCATCGCCTTTCATTGGTTCTGACTAAGTCAACTTCGTCCATTGCTTGGCACAGTGGTTTGGAGATGCAGAGAAGCTCACGAAGGCTTTATTCTCCTTTGCAAGCAAACTAGCGCCTGTAATTATATTTGTTGATGAGGTGAGAAATTGTTTAGCTTTATTGATGAGGTAAAATGTATTTCTCGAGGACTGACTGTGATTCCTTTTATTATTGTCGGGTAGGTTGACAGTTTGTTGGGTGCGCGTGGTGGTGCTTTTGAGCACGAGGCAACCCGAAGAATGAGAAACGAGTTTATGGCAGCTTGGGATGGACTCAGGTCAAAAGATAGCCAAAGAATACTCATTCTCGGTGCCACCAACCGACCTTTTGATCTTGATGATGCTGTCATTCGTCGGCTACCAAGACGGTAGAACCCTCACTTTAGTTTTTCAATTTCGCCTTCGGTTGGAATATCCGTCTTCTCATTTTGACGTTTGTTTTTTTTTCCTTTGGGGCTTTCTGTTTATAGGATATATGTAGATTTACCAGATGCGGAAAACAGATTGAAGATTTTGAAGATATTTCTTACTCCAGAAAATCTTGAAACTGGTTTCGAGTTTGATAAACTTGCAAAGGAAACCGAAGGATACTCAGGAAGCGATCTCAAGGTTTGGTCATTTGCAGTTTAATTTACAAGTTTGAGTAAGATTGACACCTCTAAAAGTTTAAGATTATTTCTAATTCCGTTTCATATTTACATTTTAGAATCTATGCATAGCTGCGGCATACAGACCTGTTCAAGAATTGTTACAAGAAGAAAACAAGGTAACAACATGCATTGATTGTTGTTGTGGAAAAGAATTTTTGTTTCAATCACAATCACTTAATGCTTTTGCAATGCCAAATCCTCAGGGTTCGGTAGCAAATGCAGCTCCTGATCTACGGCCTCTGAGTTTGGACGACTTCATCCAATCAAAGGCTAAGGTATTGTATCAATATCTAAAAGAAAACATCATCTCTACTTATGTTTATGTTTTTTGTTCTGTCGTTTGCAATATCGAAATTGCCTCATTTATTGAATGCAACTGCAGGTAAGTCCATCTGTGGCGTATGATGCAACAACAATGAACGAATTGAGAAAATGGAACGAGCAGTATGGTGAAGGAGGAACCCGGGCTAAGTCTCCTTTTGGCTTCTAAAAACCAGTTTTGTTAGATTCAATCTCTCTTTTTACCAACAATTAAAAAAACCTCATTAATTTTGCTTCATGTCCTTACAATAAATGTTACTATTAGATCAAATTATAAATGGGGAAAAAGCCAATTTACAATCCTCATTTGTTTAAACATTAGTAGTTTCTCAATCGGAGTCAATCTCACAATTCTTGTACTACATAGTTTGATGGTAATCACAAAAAAAAAAAAAAAAAAAAAAAAAAAAAAAAAAAAAAA
>NC_025699.1:10726994-10734232 GCF_000633955.1 Camelina sativa | reverse complement strand
GATGGAGTCTATACGAAGCTTACAACGAGTTACACGCTTTGGCGCAAGAATTGGAGACGCCGTTCGAAGCACCGGCGGTTCTTGTGGTTGGACAGCAGACAGACGGTAAGAGTGCGCTTGTTGAAGCTCTCATGGGGTTTCAATTTAACCACGTCGGCGGCGGAACCAAGACTCGCCGTCCGATTACTCTTCATATGAAGTACGATCCTCAGTGTCAGTTCCCGCTTTGTCATCTTGGATCTGATGATGATCCTTCCGTTACTATCCCCAAGTCCCTCTCTCAAATTCAGGTGTTTTGTTTACTTTCAATTGCTTTGTTTCTGCCGAGTTCTGGAAGATTTTGAGTAATGTTGTTATATGATTTTTGGAATTAGGCTTATATTGAAGCTGAGAACAGGAGGCTGGAGCAAGAGCCATGTCCATTCTCTGCTAAGGAGATTATTGTGAAAGTGCAGTATAAGTATTGTCCCAACCTTACCATCATTGATACACCTGGACTTATAGCTCCTGCACCAGGAATTAAAAACCGAGCTCTTCAGGTTGTTTTTTTTTTTCTATCAAATTCCGTGGCTGTGTTTGGTTTTTCATGATTTGGGAGTGGTTGGTTTACTTATTCTTTTTTCTTAGGTTCAAGCAAGGGCTGTGGAAGCTCTGGTTCGAGCAAAGATGCAACACAAAGAGTTCATTATTTTGTGCCTTGAAGATAGTAGTGACTGGAGTATTGCAACTACTCGAAGGATAGTGATGCAAGTATGAGACTTTTTAACGTAAACTCCAATGCGTCTAAGCTTTACTTTATTTTTTCTTATATATTTTTGTTCTTGTTCATGTAGGTTGATCCTGAGCTTTCTAGGACAATTGTTGTTTCCACAAAGCTTGACACCAAAATCCCTCAATTCTCATGTTCATCCGATGTGGAAGTCTTCCTCTCACCTCCTGCAAGCGCACTTGACAGCTCCTTATTGGGCGATTCCCCTTTTTTCACGTCTGTGCCTTCCGGAAGAGTGGGATATGGACAGGATTCAGTGTATTCGTCTAATGACGAGTTCAAACAGGTCTATTTTCTGCTGTCTGATTCCTAATTTTTTTCATGGATTATAAACTGTATGTTGTTTTTTATTGCAGTCTGTGTCACTTAGGGAAATGGAAGACATTTCATCTTTAGAGAAGAAGTTGGGCCGTTTGCTTACAAAGCAGGAAAAGAATAGGATTGGTATCAGCAAACTGAGGTTGTTTCTAGAAGAACTACTCTGGAAAAGGTGAAACTGCTTTTGTTCTCTGTGGTTTTCCAGCAAAGAGAGTGTTCCATTGATCATTCCTCTTTTAGGAAAGGAGTACCGCAGCACAGTCAGAAAGCTGGATACAGTTAGCAAGGAACTTAGGTTGCAATTAGTTTTTTTTCTGAAAATGTCTTCGTGATTTAGGCTGTTTAATTGTTCGCTACTGACTTAAGAAAGTATAGCTAATTGGTGGTTGAATGCTTTCCTTTCAATGCAGCTCTTTAGATGAAGCAAAACTCAAAGAGAGAGGCAGGACTTTCCATGATCTCTTCTTAACCAAGGTATCTGTAGATAGCATTTTGATTTTTAAGATTTCTATCTATGCCTTCATATATTTCAATCTGTGCCTGGACTCTTGGAATAATAGTGTTTGTGTTATTACAGCATAAATTATTTGGTAAATTTCTCTTTGTGAATTGGTTTTTGACACATCAATAATTATGCAAACAGTAGATGGCATCTAGGACTTGCCACTAAGTTAGAATAAGTTTTTCGTGTTGGATGCCCTTAAACTTTAAACTCCTTGTGTCATTTTTTTTTATTGACGTACGAATTACCTTTGTTAGTGTTGATTAGTGTTGTGTTTTCTCACCTATTTTGTTTTTATTTCTCGTGAGCAGTTATCGCTGTTACTGAAAGGAACAGTAGTGGCCCCTCCAGATAAATTTGGTAATGTTAATGCTCTGTTCTCTACCAGTCACTGTCTTTGGCAATAATCTTTCTTGTTAGTGGTTGTAGTTATATTGGATTTTTGCAGTATCAGTTTAATTAAATGCATATTGTTCAGTTAGACTGTGTCACCAGAGTGCGATGATTACACACGGAATGATGTATGATAATCAATGATACTTTGATTATAGCGAAAGCACATTTTATATCAGCATTCTCTTATGTTGGCTTCTTTGATAGTTAATACTTTACATGATACTTTTCAGGTGAAACATTACAAGATGAAAGGACACAAGGAGGAGCATTTGTTGGTACTGATGGTCTCCAGTTCCCACATAAGCTAATACCAGTAAGTGTTTCCTTTGAAGCAGAAAATGCTTACTTTATAGAGAAGGCTGGTTGTAGTCTTCAAAATCCAGTTGTCTTGTCCTTGTACGTGGATTATAATTATATGATGGGTTGATGGGAGATAAATTTGACCGCATGAAACATATGTGCCAAAGAATATATTGGAAACAAAGTAAAGAGATCTTCATTGAATCTTTAAAAATTATGTGAGAATATGACCGTTCTTTTTCACTTACAGAATGCAGGGATGCGTCTTTACGGGGGTGCACAGTATCACCGTGCCATGGCTGAGTTCCGTTTTCTAGTAGGTGCTATCAAATGTCCCCCAATAACACGGGAGGAAATTGTGAATGCATGTGGAGTTGAGGATATTCACGATGGAACGAACTATTCCAGGTGTTATAGCATCGCTGAGATGCAAAACAGTTCTGACTTTTTTTTCTTTTTTTGTATCTCAGACCCGTTTTCAGTATCTAATCTGAGCTGCAAGCCTGCAATGTTTTTCATGTTTTCTATGTACCTCTTATTCTCTTTTTCTCTTGCTTACTGTTGTAGAACAGCTTGCGTTATAGCAGTTGCAAAAGCTCGTGAGACGTTTGAACCTTTCCTTCATCAGGTGATAAAGATATATATGTTTACTGTCTTCTTCTTCTTTCGTGGAGGATGAAATGCAGCCTTACTAATTAGTTTAGTTATACTGGCATTCAGTTTTGAGATTTGCTACCACTTTATTTATGCTTAAGATTTATTTAGTAAACATGTCCTGCTTACAGGAACTTTACTTCCATCTGAATTTTTGTTATTCATATGTCTATCATTTCCATACGGAAAGTTTCAGTTCTCATGTTCGGTTTTTTTTTTGTTGGTTTAGTTAGGGGCAAGGCTCCTACACATTCTCAAGAGATTGCTTCCAATTTCTGTATATCTTCTTCAGGTAGGCACTGTTTTTTTTGGCTTTACGGTCTCCAACTCCATTTTACATACCAGCAAATTTCTTGATGTATGTTTTAATTTTTAATAGAAAGAAGGTGAATACTTAAGTGGGCATGAGGTGTTTCTCAAGCGGGTTGCTTCAGCTTTCAACAGTTTTGTGGAGTCCACAGAAAAATCATGTCGTGACAAGTAAAGCGATTTCCAACTCCTGCACTTACCTGTCTCCATTGCCTTCAACCTGTGAGCTTCAGTGAGTAATCTTCATTCGGTTTTAAATTGATTGCAGATGTATGGAGGACTTAGCAAGTACGACTCGCTATGTTACATGGTCTCTTCACAACAAGGTCACTGCTACAGCTTATAGCTCTGTTTCAATTGAACTGAATTATGTGCATATCAAATTAACAGTATAAGTAAAACGGGTCTCAATAGGGATGCATAAAAACTCGTTGGGATTTGGTGTCCGTTTCTAATTCAATATTATTTTCAATGTTATACAGAACCGAGCTGGTCTACGTCAATTCTTGGACTCATTTGGTGGAACAGACCAACTTCCTGCATCAGGTAATCCCATAGGATTTAGTCTTCCCCAAGATGCACAAGGTGGCACAGCAGACACAAAGTCAAGATCAGATGTAAAGCTAAGCCATTTGGCCTCAAACATCGATTCAGGTTCCAGTATTCAGACGACAGAAATGCGGTTGGCTGATCTTCTAGATAGCACTCTTTGGAACCGCAAGCTTGCTCCTTCCTCTGAGAGAATTGTCTACGCATTGGTCCAACAAATATTCCAGGGCATACGAGAGTACTTTCTAGCCTCTGCTGAGTTAAAGGTTAAAATTTGCTCCTTATTCAATTGTACACGGATTCTTGCTTCCAAAATGACTTATCTTCTATAAGTTTTGTATTTGTGTCTTGTTATGTTCTGCAGTTCAACTGTTTCCTTCTAATGCCCATCGTTGATAAGTTACCTGCTCTTCTACGGGAGGAATTGGAAAACGCATTTGAAGACGACCTCGATAGTATTTTCGATATCACGAATCTCCGGCAATCACTTGATCAAAAGAAACGGAGCACGGAGATCGAGCTGAGAAGGGTAAACCAAACTTTAAACCCTGACTTTTGTGATCACTGTATCTTTTTCTATTTGGCTATTTGTCATTGGAGCAAGTATGCAGGAAAACTTACTAGTTTACGTTAACTTAATATTGTTTGCATGTATTGGTACAGATAAAGAGGATAAAAGAGAAATTCAGAGTGATGAATGAGAAGCTAAACTCTCACGAGTTTGCTCAAAATGGAAAGGCGCCAACGTTGCAGCAGTGACTCTGAAGACATGGATCACTTGTATAATATGCTTAATCTTAGGTTAAGAAAGACACAATCGAAGAGTGATGATATTCATGAGGGGAACGTGTGTTTCAACTTTGGATGTCTTCCAAAAATAAAGATAGAACCGTTGTGGTTTCAAGTAATTTAGCGGGGTGCTTTTTGCTCCAATCAATATTTGCAAATCTAAGTTACGAGTATCAATATAAATAGTAAATTTGCTCCAAACATTTTGAGTAAAAAATGCAACTTGAGTCAAAAGTATTCTTGTTTTATGTTTCTTTACGAGTCTTTCTTTATTAGATCATTTACAGCTTGTAGTCTTTGTGTTTAATTTTTTTTTTTTTTATCTATCACTAGCTAATACACAGTTTACACACACACACATTTGATTTTGACCTACCCTCCTAACCTCTCCACCTAACTAGGAGCACATTCGCATTTTAAACACACGCTCTCTCTTTCAGCCATCCCATTTCCTCCAAAAGATATTTAAAAAAAAAAAAAAAACAGTAAAGGAAGGATCGTAACGTTTTCCACATGACCTAAAGTTCTCCACTACTCCACGTGATGATTATCTTGTGATCATCTAACTAGAGTTCCGATTTATTATTTATAATAAGAAAGAAGAATCAAATTACCGGCCGATTTTACAACATAAATCAAACTACGATGATGAATCTTGAATAAATAAAAACACGACCAAATTGAAAACATTTGACCTTAACCGAAAAGAAAAAATGAAAACATTTGACATATAGAAATTGATTATCACTGAGTAAATTTTTGATTCATAAAATATGCACAATAACATACTAACATGTATAATCGTAATGTCAAACCTAATCTTTTGTTTTTACTTTTGTTTCGCACCTTCCGGGTTATGACGCCTGGTTCGAAATATTACTTTTGTTAATTTATTTTTAAAGAAATGGTTTACAGAGATTCTAATATATTCGTTTTACGTTTATATTATTATTCAAAGATTATTATTATTATTTTTATTAGAAAGAAATTGTTGTAAACGTGTATATAACTAACAATATATATAAAGAGAAGTAGTCCAAAGCTTTTATAGTCATAGACAACTGATCAAGTTTCTTACAACAAAACAACTCGACTCAAACAAGCTTATCCATGGATCCTTCTTCTACTCATCAACCTCTTCCAACAAGGTATAATATCTTTATACAATATCATTGAAGAATTAAAAAAAAAAGAGAAAAATAAGAAATCTGATTGTATGAAATATTTATTGTTTGACGAACTTCACAGTGTTCCGGATGAAAAGTATGCTAATGTGAAGTGGGAAGATTTAGCATTCGGATTTGTTCGTACGGACAACATGTACGTAGCCAAGTGCAATTATGGAGAGGATTTCCAAGAGGGCAAGATTGTTCCTTTTGCTGATTTGCAACTCAACCCATGCGCTGCCGTTCTTCAGTATGGCCAGGTATGTTCTTATACTAATAGCTAGAGATCCACAGTAAAAACATATATATAACCATTAGTTATATTATCTTTTTTGGTGGTTTTGGGTATGATTAGGGTTTATATGAAGGGCTGAAGGCTTACAGGACAGAAGATGGACGGATTCTGCTATTCCGACCAGACCAAAACGCTCACCGTATCCAAGCCGGAGCCAAGAGATTCTATATGCCTTATCCTTCCGTCGATCAGTTCGTTTCCGCCATCAAACAAGTTGCTCTTGCCAACAAGAAATGGGTATACATCTTTTATATATATTTTTTATCAATCCTTTAAGCTAACAAAATTACTAATTAAAATGAAAGATGTAATGGGGGTTTCTATTTATATATATGTGTAGATTCCTCCTCCAGGGAAAGGAACATTGTATATTAGGCCTATCTTGTTTGGGAGTGGTCCGATTCTTGGTTCATTTCCAGTTCCTGAGACCACCTTCTCGGCATTTGCCTGTCCTGTTGGACGTTATCATAAGGTGAGTAAAGTGTTATTGTCGTTAAAAAAAAAACTAATTAATAATAATAATTTGTTCGCATATGAAATTATAAAATAATGTTTGACCATTTTTTTTTCTGGTTCCTTTTTGGTATAGGATAACACTGGCTTGAATCTGAAAGTGGAAGATAAGTTTCGTCGAGCTTTTCTTAGTGGAACTGGTGGTGTGAAGAGCATCACAAACTATTCTCCTGTAAGTTAAAAAGTAAAATATTTATCAATATTTGTTTTAGATTTCTCAAAATGATTAATTTATATGGTAATTTTTTCTTGTTATATATAGGTTTGGATGCCAATGGTAGAGGCCAAAAAACAAGGCTTCTCTGATATATTGTTTCTGGATGCTGCAACTGGTAAAAACGTGGAAGAACTTTTCGCAGCTAACGTTTTCATGCTCAAGGTAAAAACTTCGATATATCATATATACAGATACATATGGAAATCTTTGTGATATTTAAAAGTGTTATAGAATTATATTAAGATCGTTGTGATATATCATTTTTTATATTGTATATAGGGAAATGTTGTATCGACTCCAGCACTTACAGGAACTATTTTGCCCGGAATCACACGAATCTGTGTAATGGAGTTATGTCGTGATTTCGGCTACCAGGTTGGACTAATTCAATATCATGAAGATATACATATTTTGATTCAAGTACTTGACATCGTAATTTGCTAAAAAAAAAAAAAAAAAAA
>NC_025699.1:10699772-10726706 GCF_000633955.1 Camelina sativa | reverse complement strand
AAAAAAAAAAAAAAAAAAATTAATAATAATATATAAAACTTACAGGTCGAGGAACGAGTGATTCCTCTAGAGGAGTTTCTTGAATCGGACGAAACTTTCTGTACCGGGACTGCTTCAATTGTGACTAGTATTGCGTCCGTAACCTTCAAAGACAAAAAGTAAGATTTTCTTTCGTTTAATCCAATGTTTCTTTTTACCTAAGTTAGGTTTGACTGGAATAATTGAGTGTATATATAAACAAACTCAATACAGGACCGGATTCAAAACAGGGAAAGAAACACTGGCTGCGAAGCTATATGATACGTTAAGTGATATCCAGACGGGTCGGGTCGAGGATACGAAGGGATGGACTGTGGAGATTGACCGCCAGGGTTGAAAAAGTTGAAACTGTTACTTGATACCAAACATATATATATGCATACAAGTTTTATAAGAAACATCTGATCGATGTCTCTGATCTTTGTGTTTCTCATGTCATGTACTGTGTCGTGCAATGTATTTTCCAAATAACATATGGTTTGCTTCATCTTTTTAACTATTAATTAAAGAAGCGTTTTGGCTTTATCTAATTATAATATATGAAACGTATTATAAATCATGATTGTCTTTACAAAATATTATGATTAAAACTTTCATGACTTTTCAGCTTTCACTAATCCTTCAAAACTACTATTTGGTGTATGTGGTTGTTATATGTTTTAGCCTTTTAGGTAACCTTAGATGTGGATTTTGTATAATGTTAAAACAATGTAAAAAAATTTGATATTTGCATGGGCTTGAGCTCGATTAATAACCAAGACTAAGATGAGCTATACAACTTCAGTAATCTCATCGTTATTTGCTTCCCCATTGTTGTTGGAGGAAGACTCTATTTTCTCTAGCATACTAACCACTGATTTCATAAACGGTCTAGCGTGGGGAGACTTGTCCGTGCATATTAAAGCAATCGTCAAAACTTTAAGAGCATCTTCCTTGTATTCAACTTCTATACTTGGATCCATTAGTTCCATCATCATTTCTCTGTTCATCTTCTTGCTCTTTCTCCGAACCCACATGACGATATCACTGTTCTCACCGAACTCTATCTCCACTGGCTTCTTCCCGGTCACCAACTCCAGTAACACCACCCCGAAGCTGTACACGTCACTCTTCTCGTTCACGTTCCTAGTATATGCATATTCTGTGAACAAAACTTACAGGTTAGATAACTATATATAGATTGAAATGCACAATGAATATTAAACTTGAGAAGCAAGAAACCTGAAGATAAGTTGCCCTAATGGTAGGAGAAATTTGGAAAATGTTGTAAACTTGGTTAGTCATGCGTTCAATATCCCTCACATAGATATGAACAATCGTTTAAGGACATATGATTATTCAAAACAAAACAAAGCAAGCAAATCTTGAAGAAATTACATACCAGGGGCAATGTAACCAAGAGTTCCTTTGACAAGAGGAGCTGAGAAATCTTGTTGAACTAAATCAGGCTGGATGAATTTAGCCAACCCAAAATCAGCAATCCTAGGTCTCCATTCCTCATCAAGCAAGATATTGCTGGACTTCACATCTCTATGAATCACTGGCCGATCTAACCCATGGTGCAAATACTCCAGCCCTTTAGCAGCTCCTAAAGCTAACGCTTGTCTCACACGCCACCCAATCTCTTGCTCACTACAACGCTCATGCAGGTGCTCCCACAAGCTTCCATTAGGCATATACTCATATACAAGCAGCTTACTATCCTCACACGTTATGCTGCAGAACAACTTCACGACGTTTATATGTTTCATATTGCTTAGCAACGCAACTTCTGCCTCAAATTCTCGGTTACTGTTTCTGTTGTTGTTGTTGCTATCACTTAACATTTCCGTAGAGCTTCTAAAGCTTTCGTGGGGACTCTCCTGTCTCCAGATATGTTTAACGGCTAGTGTTTCGCCGTTTGTTAGTGTTACTTTGTAAACACTCCCGTGACCGCCTCTGCCTATGAGATTCTCTGACTTGATCCCATCGATTATTTCCATTTCGTTAAGGTTTAGTAACCGGAAAGAGCTCACTTGCCAGTTGTTTTTCTTCTGAGCCGTTTGATTCGACCTAACTCGTCTTATCTTGAAGATCACGTAACAGAATAAGAGAAACAGAGCAATTACCGTTACAACGATGAAACATATGTCGAATGTAGACAAATGTTTACTCTTCCCTTGGCCCTGAGGTTTTCCACGCGGACATGGATGAAGATATGCGACCTTTGAGCTGCATAACCCTAAATTCCCTTCAAAGCTTCCAATTTCGAGTGATTCAGGAACAGAACCGGTCAATTGGTTGTTGGATAAGTCAAGTAAGCTTAGCTTCAGAGACGATAACACAACAGGAATCATTCCTGATAGTTTGTTTCCTGACAGATTCAGAGAATTCAGTAACCGTAAGGATCCTAAACTTTCAGGTATCTCCTCAGAGAGTGTGTTTCCAGCAATGTTTAGATCAACCAAAGATGTGCACAAGCCTAATGACTCTGGTATAGCACCAGATAGATTATTCTGGTTAAGATGGAGACTTGAAAGCTCCTTAAGCTTACCAAAAGAGTCAAGGAGTAGCCCGGAGAACTCATTCATACGAAGATTAACCGAGACTAACGAGTTAGCTCCTGAGATCTGAACCGGTAAAGAACCTGAAAACAGATTGTTGCTCAGATCTAAAGAGCCAAGAGACTTGGCATTACCAATATCATCAGTGAGGTTTCCTTCAAAACGGTTTGAAGCAAGGTCAAGAAACTGGAGATTAGGAAGACCCCAAATCCCTGAAGGAATCACACGAGAGAGAGAGTTGTTGCTTACACGAATACGAATCAGAGTCTTACATTTAGCATAACTCTCTGGAAACTGTCCTGTGAATCTGTTCCGCAACATCAGAAGATGCGTCATTACCCCTTTCTTGCACATATCAGGAGGAATCTGACCTTCCAAGAAATTCTCAGACACGTCGATGTGTTTAAAACCGGTCCAAGATCCGAGTCTCTTCGGAAGCTTCCCTGTGAGCTGGTTCCTATAAAGAGACAATGCAACTAAACTCTTGAAATCTCCAAACTCTTTCGGAATCTCACCGGTTAATCGGTTTTCGAACAATCCAAGAGAAACAAGGTTCTTTAAGAACCTGAGCTCTGACAAGTCACCTTCTAACTTGTTGTTAGAGGCGTCAAAGTTCCTCAAACTCGTCAAATTCCGAAACCCTAATGGTAACTTACCAGTCAAGTAATTGTTGTAAATCTCAAGCTGCCTAAGACTTCTCAACTGAACCATCCCCTTTGATATTTCACCAGAGATTTCATTATCAGAGAGCTCCAAGTTTTGTAGACGAACAAGGTTCTTGATTCCCTCTGGAATCATACCAGTGATACTGCTGTTACTCATATAAACCCATTTCAAGGCGGTGAGATTCAGAATCTCTATAGGAAATGGATTCGGATCGAATCTGTTATCTCCAACGCTTAAGAAACTCAAACTCTTCAGGTTCTTTAAAGAACTCCATGGGAACTTTCCAGAGATTCCAGAAGCGTTTAAACTCAAAAACTCGAGTAATCGTAAAGAATCAATAGCGGGAAACTCACCGGAGAAATAGTTGACGCCGAGGTCTAAGTATCTCAGACGTTTACATTTCCTGAGATTCTTACTAATCCGGCCACGTAAAGAGTTGTTTCCTAGAACAAGCTTCTCTAGAAACTTTATATCACAGATTGAATCGAAAGGAAGATCGGTAATACAACCGTCACCGCCGCGGAGGTTGATCAAATTCCGACTCCCGAGGTTGATCTCGATGACGTTTCCGTCGGAGTTACAAACGATTCCGGCGAATTCGCATGCCGAGTTGTTGTGCGTCCATATGGCGAAGACGGGATCTGTTTCTCCGAAGACGGATTTCAATTTGAGAAGGTTCACGACTTCTTGTTGACTGGATCTCGATGAAGCGAACGGAAGTAGAAAGAGAAGACGAACTATAAACAATCGCCGGAACATTGGTCTTTTCGCCGGAAGGATAAAATAGCTGTGGTGGCTGGATCGGTTGTAGTTTATTTTAGACGGAAGTTGTGAAGAAAGAAACTGAGTAGGCGCGCTTTGTGTTTTTCAAATTCATTTGAAAATGGAGTAATTTTTATTAATTTCATATTTTTTACTCTTTAGTCCTTTTATTTATGGATTTTCTTACATTCATGCACCAACGTGTAAGTCCTTTTTTATATTTATTTTTTTCATGTTATATAATCCCTTATTTATGGATATATTTCTATCTAATTTATATTCACCGACCATTAATTCTTCTTTATATTTTATTTCCAAAATATATATACTTGGCTCTATCAAAAGTCAAAAGTGATGAATCATTTCCTTTCGTTACCTGAATGGCTGAATCATATGCGTTGGATATTATATTACAAATAATTTTATTTTCTACGTACATTTCCCTTTTAATAAAATTAATACTGGTTTTGTATCGGACGATTAGATTCTAGTCTTCTTTTTCCAAATTAAAGAAAGAATAGACGACTTGAGCTTTTAAATCGGTATCAATAGAGAGACGTGTGTATGAATATATTCAAAACCTCCAAAAATAGCAAAAAATCCAATGTATACAAAGAATTAGAATGAACTTTGACTAGGTTTGTCTTCTTAATATGGAGGGTATGTACAATATGGTCCTCTTTTTTATTTTTAGGTAAAGAAATAACATAATTTGTTTACTGTTACAACTTACAGTCCATAAGTTGTTAATTATTCCAAATTTTGAAATATAAAATAAATTAACTCGTAAGCTTCGTGAACGTGGTACTACAATACAATGTCTCTGCTCAAAACCAACATTTTGTTTCTCTTTGCAATTTCTCTTCTCTATGGCTCTTTAACCCAAGATTTGAAACAAGAATTCTTAGAGCCCCAAAACGAAGCCTGGAAAGAAGTTGGGCTTGACCCATTGGTTTGGGACGATGAGGTCGCTGCTTACGCCGCCAGCAATGCAAACCAGAGGATCAGTGACTGTGCATTACTCCATTCGAATGGACCATTTGGAGAGAACATAGCGATGAGTAGTGGAGAGATGTCGGCTGAGGATGCTGCGGGGATGTGGATCAACGAGAAACAGTATTACGACTACAGTAGCAACACGTGCAACGTTCCATACGGTGGCACGTGCTTACATTACACACAAGTGGTTTGGAGAAACACTGTTCGATTGGGATGCGCTAAAGTTGTGTGCAACGGTGGTGGTACTTTTATTACATGTAACTACGATCCTCCCGGTAATTACAACGGAGAAACACCATACTAATTACGATTTTATAATTTCGTGTGGCTTTGTTAATATGATGCATAATAAAATGAGATAATGAGTTGTTGTTACTGTCAATTCTTAGCTGTACAGGAGAAATAAGATATAAACAATTTTTAATAATGATGACATCCACCACCTCTCGAAAAAAATTGGCTGGCTAATTTTTCCTAACGCTACCTTAAAAGAAAAATTCAAAATTCCAAAAAAAAAAAAAAAACATTTTAAAATTGTGAGTGCAAGACAACTCATGAATTGGTAAAAACGACAAAGCGAAACACGTCAAACGACACCAAGCTGGCATTGCTGTCTCAGCTCTTTCCTTAGCTTGTGTGAGAAAAGCCTGCAAGCATCCAAACTCAGATCCACCGCCGCAGCTAATGCCACGTGCGCTGCTGCATCCTCCGTACATGTCACGTGCGTCACACCGACCTCTACCTCCGGTTTACTCCGTTTCCCAACTCCTTCAACCGTAGCCGACATCACGAACCCTCTGTTATGCGCCGCCGCAGACGAAGGGTGCTGCGGCAGTAAATACCCGAAATCCGACCCGGATCCTGATCCCGGTCTCGACGCGGGTCTCGAACCGGAGCTCGAACCAGATCCAAGATCCCAGCTTCCTTGAGGACTCGTCGTCGGCGTAGACGCCGTAGTCGTTGTCCCGCCGGTGACATCTATTACAAAACTCCCGCCATTTTTCAAACTGATAGACGAAGATGCCGAGACAGCGGTAGCGATACCGTCTTGGAAAAGGTCAAAACGGTAACCTAGTGTATCAGAGTAACCAGCTTCACGCCATGCCTCTAACCTTCCCCACGGCTTCCACGTACAACCGTCTGGTCTAAGAATGAGCCACGCGCCGGGACTCGATCGAGTCACACGATTCGAACCAGGAGATGGTACAAAAGGTGTGACCATCGAAGCCATAGCCACGGGTGAACCAGATAAATCATGAACCGTTACGGACCATCCTTTTCTCTCTTTCGACGGTTGCTCCTTTTCCGATTTCATCGACGATATAAGACTTCTCGTTGAGATTAACTCAGAAATCATTGAAGAACTGAAAAAATTATTTTAAAAAAATCAATATAGGATTCATATAACAAATCTTAAAAAGCTAAGTATGAGATTTATTATATTCTAAAGTTTGATTAACAAGTAAAGAATCTTTTTGATTAAGGCAATGTTCTAAATTTTTATTAACTGACCTGTGAAGAAGATTCCGATCACCGGAGTTTGAGTTTCTAGAGCCGAACTTGCAAGTGAAGACAGCTTGTTTAGTGTTTCCTTGAACTTGAAAAACCTGAGGACTACACTCAGGCTCACCGTCGAACTGGAAGACGAATCTCGGGTCAGGTTCGACCCGAACGGTAACGTGGAGCTCCGGATCGGATCCGGTTTTACTTTTATTAGATTTACTTCCTCCTTTCTTAGAACCCAAAGGAACCCAACCGTTGTGAGCCAAACAAGTCTTCGTCTCGGCTAATTTCAAATCAAGCGAGACTTCGAATCTACCGAGCAACTTCTCCCCAGCCGTAGCGAGTCCACAAGACGCGCCGGTGGTAATACCGTCGTCGTGACCGTCGGTGTATCCGCGGGAATAAGCTTCGACGGAGAGAACGCTCCACTTAGGTTTCTTCAAAGAAGCTTCGATCTGAGATTTGCTTAGACTGAAACAAGCGGCGACGGTTGAAGAAGAGGAGGAACGAGTCGTCTCGGAATCAGAAGATTCAGTTCGGAACGTAACGGGGGTAGAAACAATCTCCCGTGGGAAATTCTTGAATCTGATTTTGCAGTAACAGTTGGGAGACGTTGGATTGATTCCAGAAACTGACGGTCCTGACGACGCCGAAGATGACGATGACGGAAACCTAACGGCCAAGTTTCCGACTATGATCCGTACGAAAGAGCACGGGTCCATTAGAGTTTTTTTTTAAAGATCAAACAGATTTTTAAACAAGGCTACGCAAATCAAACCACTGGCTTTGAGAGAGGTTGTGGAAGGAAGAGAGATATGTAGTGAAGAGGGAGAAGAAGAGAAGAAGGTATAAAAATGGAAACAAGTGAGAGAGACAGAACACAGCCTGGAAAATAGCTGGGGAATGTATTTTTATTATTTAATTAATTTAATTACTATCTTTAAATTATTAGTATAAAGAAAGATATCTGGCTTTTTTTTTTTTTTACATAAAACTAAAATAAAAATAGAGATTCTGTGGGGTCAAAGCGAAACAGTGAGCTTCTTATTAGTTACCGTAAGGGCATCTCCATTGGAGGGATTTAAGAGGATTTAGGGAGGACTCTTATGATAAATAAGATCAGAAATAAATCAAAATTAAATAAAAAAATAAGAGGCAACTCTTATTTAGTATACTTAAGAGGCAACTCTTATTCTTATTTTGTAAACAGTACAATATATATTGTTAAAAAATCATAAACAGTACATAAGAGTCTCAAATTTAAAGTCCACCATTGGACTTGCCCTAAGCCTCCTCTCTCGCCTATCATATTCAAGATTTATTTTTATTTTTTTACTTTTCTAACGTTTTCGAGATACTGTTACCTAATCTGAATATATTTTTGGATTTTCTCAAAACGTGAGTTGGATTTTTCTGTTAATCGAGAAAAGTAAATAGTGACTCTGTTTCACAAAGAGTATCATTCTAACCTGATTTTTTTGTTTCAAAATAAGTATTATTTTAGATTTTCAATGTAAAATTAAGTATAAATTTTCAACTTTAACCTCATATATATTGAAGAATATCAAGAGTCAATTTCAATTTTAAGGGTATAAGAAATATTTTAGTATGTTTTCTTAATTAATTTGTGTGCAAAATGTCAAAATGACACTTATTATAAAACAGAAGAAGTAAACATGTACTTCCATTTACTTTTTTTTTTTTTTTTTCTTCTATTATCTGATAATCAGTGCATTGAGGACTGATAGTGTAATTTGGTAAATTTTTACTTTTCTTAGAAGATTCTCTTTGCCTAGAATGAATTTATGTCACTCAACGTAACTGATCAACACATGAGAATTAGTACGGGTCTGCACATTATTATTTCATTTACTTGTTTGATGGATTTGTCAGACTTAAAACTTTATACTAGTAGTAGTTATTAAAAAAAAATATAAGAATGAAAGTAAATGAGAGAAATATTTTTAATAAATGAGAGAAATATAACGGTTTGCATTTATATAAACAAAAAAGATGGTTTCGTAAACTTGCGTTTTTTTCTTCTTCGTTTTGCAAACATCAAAAAAGAATTATATTTTCATTAATAAAAAATAAAATACATAAAAACTGTTAAATGTGAAGTAAGGAAATATCAAAATTTGCTGCCAAAGAAAAGAAAGAAGATAAAAATCCAATATTAACGAGAGAAAAAAAAATGAAAAACTGAACCAGGACGTTTTCTTATTCATACAAATAATACATATGTAGTCGGTAGATTAGTTTTTTTTTTTTGGGTCCGAAGTTTTGAAGTCGGGTAGATATGGGACAAGGATAATATATGATTCAGTTGATTTGATACTATATGATTTTGAAGAGGGTACGTATGGAGAACTAAATAATTAATAATTAAATTAAAAAGTAACAACGTGGACGCAAGAGCTTAATCGCTGCCCATTGGATAAATAATACGGGAGGGAGGGTCCAGATTAGTTTTAGGCATACAATGGACCATCCCTCACGCAATCTTTATCTGTCTCCTCTGCTCTCTCTGTCTGTTCATCACTTCAAGATGAGATGAGATATGAGCTGGCTTCGAAGTGGAGCACGTAACTATTTAGTTGGCATCATCTTCACTTCCTTATAATATTCATTCCTTCTTTCTTCTTTCTTTAATTTTATTTCCTCCTGTTGTCGTTTTTGCTTCAATAACTTCTGTCGTTTTGCTCTGTTCCCACACGTATGTATGATACTATGGTTTCGTTATTTAATTTTGAATGTATATTTTATAATTCATGGCAGCGTTGTAATTAACTGTTTCGATGATACAATGAAGTCAAGTGATTAAGATGACCAATCTGTCTTACAGAGAGGATCGTGAGGACACTGTCGAGCCGCAGCTGTATGTCCACATACTTCTGATATTATTTTATAATCTAACTACTCCAAATGACACAAGTTGTTAGATCATCTACTTCCTAAGCAAATACTAATATACAGTATACAGACCATACTACAAGTATCATAAGAAACGATTAAAAGTCTTCTTGTTTCCATACATTTCTTTAGTATTGACTTTTTTAGTTTTAAACTCTTTTTTTAGTATACGTACTGTATGTGATAGGCTTTGCATGCAAGCTAAGATGCAATCATGCAACTCTACGTTGTCATACAAAATTATTTTAAAACTATTTTAACTTTCGAAAATCGGTTTCTACATTTTATTACGTTAAAAGCAGATTGTAATAATATACTATAAGAACAATATTTTTTTTTAACGGTGTTAAAGGTTTGATCTAGGATGAAGAATGTTACAAGTTATAATTGTTGACAACGAAAATCAGTGGTTTTGTTAGAAAACAGAAAAACATTACTATATAATTTTAATTTTAAATTACGTAGCTACATATTTTTTAGTTTACTAAATTACTCATGCACTATTTTTTTTTTAATCAGAATAATTCTTAGATAGTAGCATGATTAATACTATAGTTGAACTATTAAAAATCTGGAAATACAAATTCCGGTTTGAAACCATATAGTATAATATTTTCATGATTAGAAGTTCTAAAATTGTAACATTTCTACATTCTAATCAGCAATTACATGATTAGAAGTTCTTAATTAATAATTTTTTAACCACATGGGCTAGTGGTTCCCATCTGGTTGGAAGAGCTGCCCTGTTGGTCCAGACCAGGGATCAATTCTCCCCAGATGCGGAATTGCTACTCATTTACTATGTGGCCACATGGATATGGGCCCTTGCTTACGGCCCATTTGAATACTCGGAGAGAGGGTCTATCCGTGGGCTGCACCTCCCCCAGGAATTAGTCTCGGGCCCCTCCATAGGCCTGGGGATTTACCCTGAGTTATTAAAAAAAAAATATGAAGGGAGGGAATCACTTTGTTTTTTATTTTGAAGTATTTTATAAAAAGTGTATAATCATAATCTCCTTACCACCTTTCGATAAAAGCTTTGCATTCCAACCATTGACTCGGTCATCCAACCGATTCTTGAACCTTCGTTTATGATTAAATCAGTGGCGTTGACACTTCCTACTCATGTGATGTCCTGCTATAAATTGCCGCAAGAGTTGACATCTAAATTAATGAGTGCTATTTCCACTTTTTGGTGGAAATCCAATGATAGGGCTCATGGTCTACATTGGGTGGCTTCGGATAAATTATGTAAGAATAAGTGTGAAGGGGGTCTAGGTTTCAGAGCCCTGGAACAATTTAATGATGCTCACTAGTAGAAATTTCTCGTATAGACAAAAAAACAGTTAATAAACCAAGAAAACCCTTAAATCCTTCAACTTTAACACTTAGAAAAAAAGCGCCATCACTCATATCTCTTTCTCTTCAAGAATTGTCATCCCTTCGTCTGACCTTCGTCGCTCACAAACCTCTGACTTGAATCCGCCGGTACGTCTTCTTCATCTCCTTCTCCTTCTTCTCCTTCTTCTCCTTCTTCTCCTTCTTCTCCTTCTCTAGTGTTTCATCTCCTTCAATGTATTTGCTTTTTCTATTTCAACAATCTCAGACCCTTTAAACTATCCTTAATGGCTCGGGTGTTGAAACGCCGATATTTTAGAAATAAACACCCTCTTATGGCCAAAAAACCATATGACCCCTCCTTTGCTTGGAGGAGTATTTTTTTCAACTAAGGAATTGGTGGAACATGAAGCGCGGTGGACGGTAGGCTCGGGTTGTTCTATTTTGGTTTGGCGAGACCCATGGATACCGGATATCCGACCACGTCCAGCAAATGGTCGGGGAAGACTCTGGTTACCGAGTTTGATGGTGAACCACTTAATTAATCATGTTACGAAGGATTGGCATTTGCCTACTCTGGAGGAGTTTCTGGATCCGGAGGATATACTGATTATTCGGAGTATGGCGGTCAGTAAAGTCCAGCAACCGGATCGATTAGTATGGCACTTTACCAAGTCAAGGAAGTATACGGTTAAATCAGGATATCGGCTAGCCAGAGAATTAATGACGGAAGTCGAATACGGGCTGACTTGTATGGCCCTTAGGGCCCAGTCGTGGAAACATGATGTTACTCCGAAGGTCCAACATTTTTTTCTGGCAGATTGCTTCGGGCACTCTCCCAGTGTTAGAATGGCTTGCGTATAGGGGTGTCCGGTGTGATACTCTATGCAAACGGTGTGAGTCTGCACCAGAGACTATTAATCATGCTCTTTTTGAGTGCCCTCGCTCGCGCGATGTTTGGGGGTTGTCACCAGTTTTGTTAGTTCTAGATGGTTTACCATATGCTTCAATCTATGCAAATTTAGATTTTATTTTCTGGCGGACAGCTTCTCAGTCGGGGGATCCTGATGTAGGTCTTTGTCTTCCCTGGATACTTTGGTCACTATGGAAAGACAGGAATAAAAAAGTTTTTCAGGGGTTAGAGGCCGAGCC
The DNA here is from genome assembly GCF_000633955.1 of Camelina sativa. Taxonomy (NCBI): domain Eukaryota; kingdom Viridiplantae; phylum Streptophyta; class Magnoliopsida; order Brassicales; family Brassicaceae; genus Camelina; species Camelina sativa. The sequence continues at coordinate 10,714,791 of NC_025699.1, read as the reverse complement.
GATGGAGATTTTACTTCAGGCGAATAATGATAAAGTACTGTGGGAAGAGGCCAAAGCTTACTCGGACAGTTATTTGCATACTACGCCTCTGTTGGAGGACAGGGGGGCGTTTCCTCGATGTCAGATTGATGGTTCATGGAAAGGTTCAGACCCTCTGCAGGGTCTGGGGTGGTGGTATTCTAGTGATGAAGATTCGACACTTCTTCTGGGAGCACGGAGTCAGAGGCGCGGTCCTACATCCTTACATGCAGAGTTACAAGCCTTGATCTGGGCTATGGAGTCACTATTGGCGGCTGGAGTTGTCTGCCAGAGCTTCGAGACAGATTATGCAGAATTGGTGGCGATGGTGCAGACGCCTGATGATTGGCCAGCTTTTTCGAATCTGTTGGAGGAGTTATTTTTGCTCATATCACGCTTTCCCTCCTTCTCCCTGACCAGGATCACTCAAGAGCTCAACGCAAGGGCATATTGTCTACCCCGTTCTTCAAGATCTTTATTTACTGAAAATTCTTTTGTAAACTCTTTTCCTCCGGTTTGGGCAACCAATCTTGGAGTTATCTTTTAATTTAATTAATGTTTGGTTGAAAAAAAAGTGTATAATATTTGTAATTATTTATAATGATTTACCTAGTTATGAGCTTTAGCCTATTACTACATTATATAATCAAAGCCCGCTAAATATGTTGTATATTCATAGGAAGATAACCTTATAATAAAAGCCCATCAACTATTGAGCATTGGATCCTCTTATACATTAATTGGATGATAGGGTTCAGAAGATGTTGGTGGTGTAGATAGAATTTCTAAATTTTCTCTAAATTTTTATTTATTTATTTTGCCAAAGTTAGTGATATGGTTTACATGTATATTTTGATCATCAATTCCATAGTCATAACATTAAGAATGGGAGATTGTAAATATTCATGTTCTACAAAAAGAATTGTAGTGATACAATATAGTGACCCTACAATTATATATATGTTAATTACATTTTCAATGCTATTTGACAATTGACATAGTGAAATAGACAAGGATTTTATTACAATTCAAGAAAATATTTTACCTGATGTTTTGTTGGTAGACTGGAGGTGTACTGCATCTAGTGATGTTCTAGTGATGTTAAAATGGGACTACCCTACCCATTTAGACCCTGTCCATTTAAGTCATGCCCGTTTTGGACCCGTTTATACCCTACCATTTTAGACCTTGTACCCGTTTAGACCCTGCCCATTTATTTGGCCCGTTTAGACCCGTTTAGACACAAGTTCACTAAACAAACTTAACATGATAATCTCATAATTTCCAATTTCAAAATGCAAAAATAATAAAAGTACTACTACATAGATAAATCTCCTTTCTGATCATGAGGTAACAGAGAACCATAAACAACAGAAGCAACATATATTCAATGCATGATAGAATCTCCTAATCTTGAACATTCTTCTGAAGTACTCGCTGTTGTGCCAATGTCATCGTTGTTCTCTATGTTACCTATTAAAGATGTGAATTAATTAAAAAGTCACTTATTAAGGAAAATAGTTTTATGTAAAAGTTAAGAGTTTAGTTACCTTCATAATCTGCAAAACCATGTAACCAGTTACGGGTACAGAGCAAAGCTTGAACGTTCTTTGGAAGCAAACGGTTTCTGTAAGGAGTTATGACCCGAGATCCAATACTAAAGACTGATTCAGATGCTACCGTGGTGATGGGAATGCTTAGTATTTCACAAGCCATAGAGGCTAATTCCCCAAGTTGATGCTGGTTGTCCTTCCAAAAGGACAAAACATCCAATTTTGGAAAAGATTTTCTCTCCAATCTTGGCTCTTCTAAATAGATATCCAGATGTGTCTTTGTCTTGCCTACTCCAACTCCGATGCTTTTTTCAAGCTCAAAAATATCCTACAGAAAAGAAGCAACATAAGCAACAAAAGCAACATTCTTACATTGTCATAATCGTCATCAAGTAGAGATTCATTGACCCAATCATGTCGGATTTGGAGTTACAGAAACACTTGAAGAACATGTCCTAGATAAAAATTTTATCCCCGTTTACCCAGTTTGAAGCGAGTGAAATTTCGTATTCTTAGTCTGAAGCTTTTTTATTTTCAAGTACTGAATGAAATGTGTATAATTTTTGAAAGCTAATCTCAATGTTTTTCAAGAGGCTGTTGGCATAAGAAATTAACAATGTTTCCACTCAGAATCTGTTGTAAGTTTTATTGATTTAAGGGGTTTTCCCTGGTTATACTGCAGGATTGTTTTTAATGTTGGCAAAGAGGACATTTTGGGGACACACGACAAACCAGTGCGCTGCGTTGAGTATTCTTATGCTGCAGGTAGGTTGTAGAGTGGTAATCATGTTTTTTTAATGCTAGTTGCACAAACAATAACACTGACGATTTCTGGTGCTTTAAAGGTTTACAAGACAGTGAACTTTGTTTCTAATCTTTACTAATGTAATTGTATCCGGAACTCAGATATTTTATTTTGAGTTCTTTGGTTATATCTTACTGTGACACATCATTATGTTTTATGTGATGTTTCAGGGCAAGTGATCACTGGATCTTGGGATAAAACAGTTAAATGCTGGGATCCAAGAGGTGCGAGTGGGCCTGAACGCACGCAGGTGGGAACTTACTTGCAACCAGAGCGTGTTTACTCTATGTCTCTTGTTGGACATCGTTTGGTAGTGGCAACAGCAGGACGGCATGTAAACATCTATGATCTTAGAAATATGTCTCAGCCTGAGCAAAGACGGGAGTCTTCACTTAAATACCAGACAAGATGTGTGCGTTGTTATCCTAATGGAACAGGTTAGATGGCTCACTTATTGTTTCTATGGTTAATGGCAGGATCCGGAGTCGCTAATTTTTTCTTCCATATCCAAAGTACAGTAAAACCTCTATAAATTAATATTCTATAAATTAATAAACACTATAAATTAATAAATTTTGTTAGTCCAAGTCGGGCCAGTGTAAAAAATAACAAAATTCAATAAAATAATAAGATAATAATTTTTCTGAAATCATAATGTAAAATATGGTCTCAATAATATTATAAATTAATAATCATGAAAATTTACATACATATATATATATATATATGCTGATATAATAATGTATGTTTCTCCTACAGCTCATATCTATAAAATAATTGTTATGTTTTATTTTCAAACTATAATGATATAAAATATTTTGTAACATTTCATAAAGATAGCTACATTTTGTAAAAAACTTTCAATTTTTAGATAACCATCATTTACATTTGATAGTTTGATTGACTATTAAAATACAACAATTAAAATTATTATTCATAAATTTGAATTTATGTATGTCATGTGTATAAGTGATTTTGTCTATTGTATTTGTAATTTATTATTAAAAATATTTTATAAATATTACAAATTCAATTTCAATACCATATAAAATTAAACTATTAAAAATATATCTATAAATTAATATCACTATAAATTAATAAAATGTCTTGGTCCCAACATTATTAATTTATAGAGGTATTACTGTATATCTTACTCTCAGTTCCTCTTATTCCACATTATTAAATTGAATTTCTGAAATTGAAAATTTACAGGATATGCTCTTAGCTCTGTTGAAGGAAGGGTCGCCATGGAGTTTTTTGATCTATCAGAGGCTGCTCAAGCTAAAAAGTATATTTTTCTTGTGTTTTTCTTCTTTTCTTCTTTTCTATTTTCCAAAACTTTGACTTACAGATGTATTTGAATTTGTCCTCAGATATGCCTTCAAATGTCAGCTAACATGTGATAAGTGGTTCTTGTTGTGTTCGTCACCTCTGTTCTTTTAGGTCAAATGAGATATATCTCACTTCAAATGCACTCTGTACATCGATACCCCAGAGCATCTTCTTCGTTCTTGTGTACAACTATTTCACTCTCAGATACATACTTCTGTATGGATCTTTTGTTTGCAAAACTATTAAAAGCAAAATATAAAAGGATCTAACTTTACACGAAGTCTTCATTAGGTTATGGTTTTGGCTTAAGCGATGTGAAAACATCCTTAACCAGTCCACAAGAAAGGAAAAATGATGAACATTAACAAAAGCCAACATTAACAAAACCAATCTATATACTAAAACTGTTTAAATCCAATCGAACATGTTCCCAAACCAATTTATTTATTAAAACATTTGGTTCAATATGGTTTAAACTGAATTCAGAATTTTATGCGTACACAGTTAAGTGAACCAAAAGAGTCAAAATTCATCAAACTGAGTCCAAACCAAATGATTTGAACATGATACTCGAAAGATATCATAAAGATTACAACTTTCTAATCATTTTTCTCTAGTAAGCCAGATAGATTCACTAAATAAGTCATAGACGCTGTTTGCTGGATTTGGCAAAGTCAAAACTCCACAAGATATCAGCGATTCAAGATTTGCACCGAATGCGCCCTTGTAGCCTCTACATTCACTAAAGGCAGTGCTCGTTCTTTTGGTTCTTAAGTCAAACAAAAGGATTGATTCACTCTTACTAATAATACCATTTCTCGAATCAATGAACACAATGCAATTCTCCTTTGCACCCGGAATATATTGTACCGAGCAGCAAAGATTAATCCGTTTTCCAAGAAAGATCACTCGGTCGTTCAAGTCATTAACTTGAACCCACTTCCTCCTCCCTCCTTCGTCATCCAGCCTAAAGACTCTGAACCATGTATACATATGTTCACGATGAGACTCTGTGAGTGGGAACCAATTATACATATCTTTTTCATAACAATCTCCTGGTATGAACCGTTGCACAAGCAACAACTCTTCTCCTGACTTGACGAGATTCTCTTTCGAACACTTGCAAATCGACCGTGTGACCGATGGGATCTCCGAAACTTCCAAAGAGGGTTCGATTACAAAAACATGTCCCCATCCACTTGTATCAACCACATAAAACTTGCCTTTGAACGAAATTATATCTCGACATTTCTCAGGAGAGACCGAAATTTCCGTCCATCTCATGTCAAGGCTGCTATATATCATCATATCGCCTCGTATATCAGCTAGCAATCTGAAATCTCTGCAATCTTCTTCAATATTCAGTTCAAGATATTCAACTTTTACGGAAATTCTAGCCCATTCAATTCCGGTACGCAAACAAAAGTTTACCATCAACTCCAAGTTTGTAAGCTTAATCCAAGGCAAAAATAAGTTTAAGAAATTAGTTTCAGTACAAAATAAAATAAATAAAGAAAACTCATGCATGCACCGTATGTAGTAATAGCTAGAGACTCAAAACTAATAACCTGGTAGTAGTAATGAGACAAAGAGACAATTTGAGTGGTAAGAGAGTTGAACAACAAAATAGTGCTTTTGGGCGTGAGACCACCATGACTTGCTAATGGCGACGACATCGACATTGGTTTCCCAGAGTTTCTTCTTTCACGCATCTCTGCCAATAAATAATCATCACCAAACGGAGTTTTGAACCTCACCAGATAAACTGGGATTTTTTTTAGTGTGCAACACTTATCATCGCTATTATTGAACCGAGATTTTCCCCTGTAACTGTAACGATGGTGGACAAACACGGGGATATGAGTTTTGATGCCTAAGCAGCGGGAATCACGCGGGGAAGGAACAACCGACCGCCATGAGCTGCAGACGGATCGGAAGAGGACAATCTCGAAAGATGTCTCTAGACGACCAACAATTAGTATTAGTATGTCTCTGGGAAGCACCGACCAATCTGCCATGGTTAGATTCGATGGGAGCTCGAGAGCAATACTTAAAGAGGTAAAGGAAATTGAAAATGAATACATAGGAAAAAGAAAGTAGAATTTCACATTAAATATTAGAAACTAAAACTATAGGAGATTTTATTATGAATAAAGAAAGATATCTTACTATATAAAGCCAAAGAAAATGAAGAAACATATCATGGTAAAAAAAATTGTAGTTAATTTATCTTTAATGATTATTTGGATTTTTTACGTTTATTATTACCCTATTAATTATTGAAAATCTAACTAAAGCATATAAAAAATCAAATATAAAGTAGAATATAATGCAAAATTTAATATAATATTTAATTTTTTAAAATAGAGGAAAATAAAGAAATATGTGAAGGAAATGTGTAGTTAATTGACATATATTTTTTTTCAGCAAAAATGATATTTATTTGTGAATGGAAATAATCGTTATACAATTGGTTTGAAAGCCAGACAGGAGCGGAAAAACACCCTGAGTAAAAAGAATTTGTCATACAACCAAATTTGGCTAAACAATGAGCAGTATTATTATTACAATCACGAGAAGCAAAAACAAATTTAGTTTGCTTGAATTTTGATGACCATGCCTTAATGTCTTGAGAAATGTTATACACTGATATGTCTATATGTTTGTTGAGAAGAATTGCAGTAAGAGTTTCATTGTCTCCTTCAAATATAACCTCAGTTAGTTCTCTAATCCAAATTTGTTGTATCGCCGATAATAGGGCCTTTGCTTCAGCTTGTAACGGTGATGATGCATAGCCTAATACCGATGCCCCCAACCTAAGGAAACACCATCTTTATCTCTAAGAATCCATCCTCCTTTTACCTGATTAGTGGTGTAGTTATAGCTAGCATCGTAATTGCATTTAATGTAAGGCGCCATACGTTTGGTCCAGTTTCGATTTGTTTGTCTTCCTCCATGGGGATTCCTATGATCTTTACTGTTCTGGATTGATTTCCATTCTCGGATGTTGGATTGAGCTTGCAAAAGGGTTGTATTTGGTGTATCCTGTATCCCCTCAAACACAAAAGAGTTCCTACTTTTCTAAAGGTGCCATAATAACCAGAAAGGTAAAAGCTGCATATCACTTGTAGTTGTGTTTGACTGTTGATAATCTATCAAAGCTTTAATAAAATTTTCAGCATTCAAATATGATGTGTAAAAAATTGAAACAGGAACATTTGACATTTGCCAAACTGATTCTGCATAAGGGCATTGGAAAAGAATGTTTTCAATAGTTTCATCATCTTGAAAACATCTGGGACAAATTGGGTCTATATTCATTCCACGAGTGCCAAGTCGGGTAAGAGAAGGTAAAGATTTAGATAGGATCCGCCAAAGAAAGTGTTTGAGCTTGGGAATAATATTTAGCTTCCATATTTTCCTTTTTAATTCAGGGGATCCATGAGGAATAGGCGGAAGATTATTGGGATTGTTTGGATCATGCATGGAAAGCCAATATACCGATCTAACTGTATACTCACCATTTTTGTTGTAACTCCATATTAGTTTGTCTTTTTGGAGGGATTGTGGAATATACGTATTGATGAGATTATTTTGATCTTCCTCTGAGATGAGTTCCCTAATTTTCACAGTATCCCAATGCTTGTGTTCTCCCTGTTTGACAATAAGATCCGAGACATGTAAACAAACATTCTAATCCGTACTATGGATCGATTTCGGTGTATGGTCCAGGAAAAAATTGTCCTGATTTACACGAATATCCTTCCCATCGCCAAGATTGTATCTGGATCCTAACTTTATAATTTTGAGGCCTTCAAGGATTGATGCCCATCCATAAGATTGATTTGCTCTTTGTTTTGCATCTAAAAGAAAATCATCTCTGTAGTATCTGGCTTTGAAGATCTTAGCAAATAAAGTATTGGGATGTTGTATAAGGCGCCAAGCTTGTTTTGCAAGTAAGGCGTCATTAAAATTTGCTAGATCTTTAAATCCTAAACCCCCTACAGATTTGACATATTACCCAGTTTAAAATTTAATCTTTTTTATTTTGGCAGTTAGAAATTTAATCTTGTTGGCTAATAAATCTCCAAATAAATATAAACTTCCTTAAAATTTTTAGTATTTGACATATATATTGTTGAAGGACCTAAAAATCCATAACATTAACGATAAATTTTAATTGTTATAGATGTCATCAAATCATAGAGAATTGTAATTATGTTAATTGATTATATCCATCTTGTATACTTATTTTAACTAGGTTAGACCCGCGCTACGCCGCGGGATTCTTTTTGTAACTATTTTTAAATATATTGGATTATTAAAAATATTATTTTGTTTTTTAGAATTAGATTAATTGTAAAAATTATGGTTTATACAATGATAGGATAGAAAATGCACTAAGAAACTAAAAATCGAGAAATCTCAAAGTCAAATCTAAGATGGCTTATAAATGTTTATATTTATAGAATACTTAATAATAGAAATAGTTTAACTAACCCTAATATATGTTCTGTTTTATTTTCTTTACCTCTTGCGTGGAAGATATATCAGTATAGTTTGAATCTATGGTGTACTTTTTTTTGTAGTTTTTTAAAATGTAATCACATAATTGTTATATACTATTTTTTTATTGTTAGAAAAGTATTATTTGTCAAATTACATAGACATAATTTTACTCTAGTCTAGTTTTGTGTATTATTTTAATATTATTATATTTATGTTAAATAGCATATAGATTAAGTTAATTGGCTGCTCTCAACAAGGTTCTTAGTATAAAAGTCTTCAATTTTTGTCGTTGCAGTCAACCTCACAATATACAATGGATGTGTTGTTGTAATCCAAAAATCTGCAGATAAAAGACAATGTAAGACATCAAAATTCTCATAAGAAGTATCCCTAGAAACCAGACATGCATGTCCAAAACATATCGTATGATAGTTCATAGGAGTCTTATCGATCCAACATCTATGGTAGGTTTTATAAAAAAAAAAACACATACTTCCCATGATGACTCTAGAAAAAAACAAAGCTGAAGAGACATTAATTAACATGAAACGTTAAAGAAAATAAGATTCTCTGCACCACAAAAACAACTCTTCAACTCTCCTTTTTTTTTATTGGTTATGCAATTTTCAATGGTCTGTAAAATGAGTTTTCTTATCAACAGAAGGGTCTACAAAAATTTGATCCCCCAAGTTCATATCAACATAGTTTTTTTCTGGTAATAAAAAGAAAGTGATGTGATGCTCTGTTTCTGTTCATGGCTAGACAATAAAACTTTTTTGGCACTTATTTCTCCTAATTCAATAATCTGAGCAGTTGAGAAATTAAAATCAAAGCCTTAACATTTTTGCTCCAACATCATTTAGCAATGAGAAAAAGCAAGTGTAAACTAATGACCTTAAGAAACCTTAATCAGCTTGCCAGAGATCATGTCGTCAGACTAAGCTTTTTAAAAGTAAGAATCTTTATGAAAATTTTCAAAGCTTTCGTTTAATTTCAATGCTTTTGACACTTTGCAAATAACTTTTTTTTTCCTTAAGATCAGAAATGCGACTGATTGACGTCAACCAAATCTTCGAAATACCAAATATGGTGGGATCAAATATTAACCTTGTCAAATATGATGTCCGCAGAGGAAGTGTAGATAGAATGAAATGTATTTCTCTAATCATCCTTCTTTCATATGGGTTCGCTATAGCTCCCTCTTTTCAAGATCCTTCACAGCCTAAAACGCGTCCTAAATGATTTTTTATATTAAACATTTCTAAATATGTCGGGGAGCTTCCTTCGATCGAATTCTTCTTCACTTCAACCATCTATTTGAGAAAATTTGATATAACGGCTAGGTAAAATGACTTGTAAAAGAGATAGATTTTTATTGGAGTAGAATGCTTAGTTGTATTAATTGTTATAATTTGAGTGGCTACTTATTTTAAATGATGTGTCAACACCAGCTTGAATGTTGAAGCTGAGGTGTCAACGCCGGAGAGAAACACATCTTGTTTTTATTGTATTGATAAGAGTAAATACATTTTTCCCCCCATCAGAAACTCTCATCAACATCTAATACGAATCACCTGACATCTATAAAAACATATCTAGTCCACAAAAAGAAAAAGAATTGGCTAATTATTTTGATGACCAATACAATTTTTAACATTTCACGTTATGCTATACGTACGTTACAACTTACAAAACAGCAGCCTTGCGATTGGTTTTACAAGTTTACTGCATCTTTAGTTGATCCACTTTACCATACCTATAATTCGAGAAGCTAGTTTTATAATCAAATGTTTTGGTGGAACAACTAACTAAATTGTAGTTTGAAGTGGAACAACACTCCTGAAACAACTTGCCATACAAATATTATTAATATGAGAAATACAAGCCAAATTTGGAGCAACTAATTAAATTGTAGTTTGAAGTGGAACAACACTCCTGAAACAACTTGCCATACAAATATTATTAATATGAGAAATACAAGCCAAATTTGGAGCAACTAATTAAATTGTAGTTTGAAGTGGAACAACACTCCTGAAACAACTTGCCATACAAATATTATTAATATGAGAAATACAAGCCAAATTTGGAGCAACTAATTAAATTGTAGTTTGAAGTGGAACAACACTCCTGAAACAACTTGCCATACAAATATTATTAATATGAGAAATACAAGCCAAATTTGGAGCAACTAATTAAATTGTAGTTTGAAGTGGAACAACACTCCTGAAACAACTTGCCATACAAATATTATTAATATGAGAAATACAAGCCAAATTTGGAGCAACTAATTAAATTGTAGTTTGAAGTGGAACAACACTCCTGAAACAACTTGCCATACAAATATTATTAATATGAGAAATACAAGCCAAATTTGGAGCAACTAATTAAATTGTAGTTTGAAGTGGAACAACACTCCTGAAACAACTTGCCATACAAATATTATTAATATGAGAAATACAAGCCAAATTTGGAGCAACTAATTAAATTGTAGTTTGAGTGATTTTTTTTCAATCTTTCCGTCCAGAGTCCAGTTCCCAAAATTTCACTGTATATAAAAATACAAGCCAGTTCTTGAAAAGTGACAGCAATTAATGGATGTCATTCTTAAAAATGAGTTTGGCATAAAACTATTTATGGAGTGTAAGATCTTGTAACAAACATCTCATTTACCAAGACTATTTAAAAGGGTCAACCTGATCAAAAACAATAAGATCCGGGTCGTCACCACTGTTCTAGTACGGGCGCGCGATCTTGCATCTGGGGCTGAAAGTTTTGGTCTTATTGTGTCATCTATCAACGAAACCTTTGGTGTCGATGCCTGGACCGCTTAAAGAGGTGATTAGATGAAAGATGCCTAACCTTTATCATGATTCTTCACAAGCCAAAAGATTATTTTAACATGGTTGGGATGGCTCACATGACAAGCAATGCTACTAGAATAAGCAAGTCTTGTTAAATCTAAAAGAAACAAACCAAACATATGTGTTTTTTAAACAAACCAAACATATGTGTTTTTTAAATCCCCTTGGCTGATGACAGGAGATTTTAATGAATTGGTAGATCCAAAGGAAAAGATTGGAGGACCGCAAAGAAGGGAGTCCACATGTACAGAATTCAAACAAATGCTGAACGCTTGTGGACTTTGGGAAACAAGACATGATGGTTACCAATCCTCTTGGTATGGGACAAGGAATGACGAATTGATTCAGTGCAGGCTCGACAGAACAGTCGTGAATCAAGATGGAATGATCTGTTTCCGCAAACTCAGGCTGTATACTTAAAGAAGGTCAGTTCGGATCATAGTCCATTGCTTAATAATCTGATGGGGGAGAAGTGGAAGAAATGGGCAGGTTTTAAATATGATAAAAGATGGGTTCAAAGAGAGGGTTTCAGTAAAATCCTGGATCAATTCTGGAGAATTACTCCGGCTGGTTAGGATCAGGAGATGGTGGCTAAGATAGCAGAATGTAGGAGAGAAATCTCTAGGTGGAAGAGAAGTGTGAAACCTAGCTCAGGAGAAAGAATCCAAAACCTACAATCTAGTATGGATGCAATCACCAGACAAGCTCCCTTAGATAGGGCTGAGCTTCAACGATTAAAACAAGAGCTAAACAAAGAGTATCATCTTGAAGAGGAATTTTGGAAATCGAAGAGCAGAAATACTTGGCTTAATAATGGTGATCGCAACACCAAATATTTCCATGCTTCAACAAAGAACCGTAGAGCACAGAACAGAATTAAGAAGCTAGTGGATGATGAAGGTAGGGAATGGAAATCTGATGAAGGTATAGGCAGGGTGGCAGAGGCTTACTTTAAGAAGCTTTTTACTTCTGAGGATGTTGGATATCACTTGAAAGAAATGAATGATCTAATCCCTCAGGTGACATCAAACATGAATGAGACTCTGATGGCTCCGGTATCGGTGGAGGAGGTTAAAAAAGCAGTATTTGCAATAAATCCCTCGAAATGTCCGGGTCCTGATGGAATGACAGGATATTTATTTCAGCAATTTTGGGAGAGAATGGAGGAGCATATTGTTAAAATGGTACGACAATTCTTCAGTTCAGGAAAGATGGAACAGGGACTGAATAGCACCAACATATGCCTGATACCGAAGACCTTGTTAGCTCATAGACTCACCGAGTTCAGGCCAATCAGTTTATGCAATGTTGCATACAAGATCATAGGAAAAGTTTTAGCTGCCAGACTGAAGAAGGTTCTCCCAGAGATAATATCAGAGACTCAGGCAGCTTTTGTAGAAGGACGTCTAATTACAGACAATATCTTAGTGGCACATGAACTGATCCACGCTCTCAATTCAAGGAACAAGTGCTCGGAGGAGTTCTTAGCAATAAGGACCGATATCTCCAAAGCCTATGACAGGGTGGAATGGAGTTTTCTGATCAAAGCAATGAGAGCTTTAGGGTTTCAAGAGGCGTGGATCAATCTGATCATGGAGTGTGTGACGACAGTGAGGTATCAGGTCCTTATAGGTGGCACCCCCTTTGGTAACATAGTCCCAACAAGGGGTTTGCGTCAAAGAGACCCATTATCTCCCTATCTGTTTGTGATTTGCACGGAGATGTTGATGAAAATGCTGAAGGTAGCAGAAAGGAAAAAGCAAATTACGGGCTTGAAAGTAGCAAGGAAGGCTTTACCAGTATCCCATCTTCTGTTTGCCGATGACAGCATGTTCTACTGCAGTCAGAAGGATGAAGAACTTGATCAGATAGTAAGGATTATTGATGAATATAGCCTGGCCTCTGGTCAGAGAGTAAACTATCAGAAGTCCAGCATCCATTTTGGCAAGTTGATTCCGGAGAACAGGAGGAACGAAATAAAGATAAAGCTAGGAATTGACAAGGAGGGACGGGACGGTTTCTACCTTGGTTTACCTGAGGCCTTCTAGCGATCAAAAGTAGAAACTTTGAGTTATCTCAGAGAAAGATTCAATCAGAAGGTCTCAGGTTGGCAGTCAAATTTTCTGTCTCAAGGTGGGAAGGAAGTGATGTTAAAGGCGGTGGCAATGGCCCTTCCTGCCTTCACGATGTCCTGTTATAAGCTGCCTAAGATGGTTTGTCAGCAACTGGAGTCGGTTATGGCTGAGTTCTGGTGGAAGAACAAAAGGGATGGTCGAGGTATGCACCGAAAATCCTGGGATAAACTTAGCAAGCCAAAAAGTGAAGGGGGACTTGGATTTAAGGATATTGAGAAGTTCAATGTTGCTCTGCTGGGTAAACAATTGTGGAGAATGCTGGACAGGAAAGATTCACTTATGGCAAGGATTTATAAGAGAAGATATTTTAGAAAATCAGATCCTCTTAACGCTAAGTTGGGTTACAGACCGTCCTTTGCATGGCGCAGTATACTTGAAGCTCAGGAGCTTATTAAACAAGGAGCTAGAGCTGTGATGGGGAATGGAGAGATGATTAACATCTGGCAGGATCAGTGGATCGGTTCAAAACCAGCAAGACCATTGTTCTCAGTAAACAAGGCCACTCCACTCTATCAAAATACCATTTCTCGAATCCAACGTGGAAAGGATCTTTTGGAGGGAATCGGGCGTGAATGGAACACGGAACTGCTACGTGTGATGCTTTCTGAGGAGGATAAACGGTTGGTGGAGGAGCTGAAACCAGGAGGTGGTGCTACTTCCGATGTGTACACATGGGACTACGCCAAGTCGGGTACCTATACAGTGAGGTCGGGCTATTGGGTCCTAACACAAGAGCTTCTGAAGAAGAATGTAAGAGTAGAGGTAACCCAACCGAGCCTAGATCCCATTTACCAGAAAATTTGGTCCTTGGACATTCCTCTAAAACTACACCATTTCCTATGGAGATGTTTGAGTAACAGTATTTCAGTGGCAGCAAACATGGAGCATAGGCACTTGTCAAAAGATGGATCATGTATCCGCTGTCCATCTACCCCAGAAACGGTGAATCATATGCTGTTCCAATGCACTTTTGCAAGATTGGTATGGGCGATCTCTCTAGTTGCGGCTCCTATGGAAGGTGTATGGGGAGGATCAGTGTATGAAAATCTCTATGTCGCGATGAACATCCAAGAGGGAGGTGACCAAGGAACTGAGGTAAAATGTCTAACCCCCTGGATTCTTTGGAGATTGTGGAAGAATAGGAATGAATTAGTGTACAAAGGGAAAGAGTATGAAGCTCTGGAAGTGGTGAAAAAAAGCAAAAGTGGATGCTGAAGAGTGGGCGACAAGAAGAGAGAGGGCTCCTGTGAATAATCCTCCTGCAGGTACCAATAGAGAGTTAATCAGATGGAAGCGACCCCCTGAACCTTGGTTAAAATGTATGCTGAAAGGGAGAATAGTGGTGTTGGTTGGTCACTTCGAGATCATGAGGGAAGGATAATTTGGATGGGAGCTCGAGCTATACCAAGAGGGAAGAGTATCCTTGAAACAGAAATAGAGGCATTAAGATGGGCTATGGTGGAGCTGTCTAAATTCAATTATAAGAGAAAATAATCTTTGAGTCTGATTCCCACCAACTAATGTCGTTAGTGAAAGGAAATCAAACTATGCCTTCGGTAGCTCCTGTTATCCAAGATATTCAGCTTCTAAGCCATAAATTTGAGGACACTATGTTTGAGTTTGTGCACCGGGAAGAGAACAGAGTGGCAGATAGAATAGCAGGGGAGGCTTCTTCGTTTACGAATTATGTTCCCAAGTTGTATTCTCTTATGCAGATTGGGTGAAAAATGTTGTGAACTCTGATTTGTAATTTTAATGGGTGAATGAAAAGTAGATGTTGAGCCAAAAAAAAAAAAAAAAAAAACA
>NC_025699.1:10694378-10699186 GCF_000633955.1 Camelina sativa | reverse complement strand
AAAAAAAAAAAAAAAAAAAACAGTAGATCACTTTGAGAACTCAGCTAATGCTATAATGATAGGTGTAGTTATAAGAAGTTGACAACCAATTCAAACATTGGGAATGAATTTAACATTCAAATATTATATTTGTATTATATTTGGAATGAATCTAACATTCAAAATGATCTACTTGAGGATTGAGGATGAAGACATACCGGATCACTAACCAATTTCAAGATGCATCAAAAAGAACTAAATGATCAAATTCTTTTACGATTACTACTTGCCTTTTCTCGTCTTGATAATTTTCTTAATATTATCTGCAATGTTCACAGATGTTCTGATGTTGTCTAGAACATTATTAGTGTCAAATGAATGTTCTCCGAAACAGCTCTTAACCAAATGCAAGAAGAATAGGAGAGCAACGATAGATTGATATAGCACACACAAAGTTCAAACACCAAGTTTTGACAAAAGAAAACAGACGGATAGGTAAGACTTGGTACAAAAGAGTTTCAAGCCTTTCAAAAGCACACAACAGCAAACCCAAACAATATCAAAGAAGATGTCACTCAGTACTCCTCACCTTCATCATCCTCTTCATCATCACCTCCCTCGGCACCAACCTCCTCATAGTCTTTCTCCAAAGCAGCAAGATCCTCACGAGCTTCAGAGAACTCTCCTTCCTCCATACCCTCACCAACGTACCAGTGAACAAATGCACGCTTAGCATACATCAGGTCAAACTTGTGGTCAATGCGGGAGAAGACTTCAGCAACACTGGTCGAGTTAGAGATCATGCACACAGCTCTCTGAACCTTGGCCAGATCACCACCGGGAACAACAGTAGGTGGCTGGTAGTTGATACCACACTTGAATCCAGTTGGACACCAGTCAACAAACTGGATGGTACGCTTGGTCTTGATGGTGCCAACAGCAGCATTCACGTCCTTGGGGACGACATCACCTCTGTACATCAGACAGCAAGCCATGTACTTACCATGACGAGGGTCACATTTGGCCATCATAGAAGAAGGCTCAAAAGCAGTGTTGGTAATCTCAGCAACAGAGAGTTGCTCATGGAAGGCTTTCTCTGCAGAGATGACAGGAGCGTACGAGGAAAGCATGAAGTGAATCCGTGGGTATGGAACCAAGTTAGTCTGGAACTCAGTGATGTCAACGTTCAAAGCACCATCAAACCTCAGAGAAGTGGTCAAGGAAGATATGACCTGAAAGCAAAAAGAGCAACAGTAAAGCGCATTAGAAGAGCAGAACACAAAAAAGACCAAATGTAGAGAGCATGCCAAGGGAAGGTAGGATATAAACCTGAGAGACAAGACGGTTGAGGTTAGTGTAAGTAGGCCTCTCAATGTCGAGGGAACGTCTGCAGATGTCATATATAGCTTCATTGTCGAGGAGGATAGAGACATCAGTGTGTTCCAAGAGTGAGTGGGTGGAAAGAACACTGTTGTATGGCTCAACAACAGATGTTGAAACCTGAGGTGAAGGGTACACAGTGAATCCTAGTTTGGATTTCTTTCCATAGTCTACAGAGAGACGCTCAAGGAGAAGAGATCCAAGACCAGATCCAGTTCCTCCACCAACAGCGTTGAAAACAAGGAAACCTTGAAGACCAGTACAGTTGTCAGCGAGCTTCCTGATACGGTCTAGACAGAGATCAACAATCTCCTTTCCAACTGACACAAGAAAGATTTAAAAGCAATAAGAGTCAATAACACTAGATATGCAAAAATATGAGATCAACAGAGGATATTTATTAAGAGAAGAGGGATTTACTGGTGTAATGTCCACGGGCGAAGTTGTTAGCCGCATCCTCTTTGCCGCTGATGAGTTGCTCAGGGTGGAAAAGCTGACGGTATGTACCAGTTCTGACCTCGTCAATCACAGTGGGCTCAAGATCAACGAAGATAGCACGAGGAACATGCTTTCCTGCACCAGTCTCGCTGAAGAAGGTGTTGAAAGCATCATCACCTCCGCCAACAGTCTTGTCACTCGGCATTTGGCCATCCGGCTACAGATTCACAAAACATTTCACGTCATAACAGATTCACATAGACAGATCTAAATACTCGCAACAAAAAATACGCAAATGTTCATCAAATGATTACGGCAAAGCAAGATCCAAGTCAAACAACAACCGATAGAGATAGATCTAAAATGTCATAAACAAAATCAAACAGATTCTCATTCATCATACATCTCGGGAATGCAAGATCTGGTTCCCATAACTACAGATCTGAGGGATTCGGTCAAATAATTCGAAGATCTAGCGATATACATTATGTAAATCTCAGATTTAACGGAACCAGAGAGCAATTTTGATTTACGAGGCAGATCTAAACAGATACATGTAAACAAAGAGAGAGATTAGGAAGGGAGATGAACCTGGATGCCATGTTCAAGGCAGTAAAGCTCCCAACAGGCGTTTCCGACCTGGATACCAGCTTGACCAATGTGGATCGAAATGCATTCCCTCATTTTCGCTAAATCGAAGAAGAAGACGACGACGAAGAAGAAGAAAGAATCGAGGCGTTTGCGAAGACGCCTTCCTTAGAGAAAAAATAGATCTAGATCTGGTTTTGAGATGTGTGTCGTTCCCTTTGATAAAAAATAGTACAGTAGATATTTATACACGATCCCATCTTTTTAGGTGACCACGAAGGGCGTCAGATGGGTGAGCTGGTGTTGATGGATGACACGTGTCTTCAGAATTTCCAATCTCAAACCGTTAACGCTTATTTTTTATTTTTGTCGGCAGCGTAACGCTTTTTATGAGCTGTGTTTTTTGTTTCTTTTCTAATTTTGAAAATTTGCCGCCTATGCTATTTTTCGATATCTCCCTTCGTGGCCGTAAACAGTGGTAAACCACTAAACCGGGATGAAATAACCGAACTCAGAATTGAAACGTGGTAAGCATTTGGGCCTAAACTCGCGGGTTGGTAAGCCCAGTTGAAGACACCAAATTGACCTTTTTTTTTTATACATACAGTATATATGTTTTATGATTTTAATCATTTTAATAGGGGTGAAGCGCAGTACCGTCGTGTTGGCTCTGAACTGTGAGTTTCAACTTCTTCTTCATCGACTTCTCCTCGCCGGCGAGTGGTAATTTTCTTCGATTCTTCCTTCTCTTCGCTGGAAACTATAGTCGTTGCTTTGGGCTTGTGTTTGAATTCTGCGATTGACTAAAAGCAACTGAGAACTGTTTGAAGTTTTGGGATATTTCCTCATTCCTATTGTTCTGATTAGGGTTTTGTTATCGTTTTTTTTGAAAATTCCGTATCTTCTGGGGTAGAACTTGATTGAATGAGTTAGTTTCTAGTCTCATTTCTGTGTAGACTATTCTGATTAGGGTTTTGTTATCGTTTTTTTGAAAATTCCGTATCTTCTGGGGTAGAACTTGATTGACTGAGTTAGTTTCTAGTCTCATTTCCGTGTAGACTAGTTTTAATTTATATGTAATCTGCAAGAGTAAAACCTAGAGTTGGAATCTTTAAGCTTCTGATTGATTAGTGGATCATTTTTGATCATTTATCCTCATGTTACGGCTGGTTAAGTTAGACAGCATGATCAGATTAATCCACATCATCTTTTCCTATTTTTGTGGTTGTGATACAGGTCTAGTATTTTTTCCCATTTTTTTCTTTTGGTGGATCTTCCACTGGTGGCACTGAGGCTAATACTGTTGGAAGATGGCCAATAACCCTCAGTATCCTGGCATTCAGGTATGCATAGGATTAAACTACTGAGTGCAAGCACTATTTTTGTCCTTTATCTGTTCTATTTTGCGACCCCTTTATTCCAATACTCTATTACCCTGTCTACCTTGAGGCCACTGGCTTTGGTTTAATTTCTAAATGCCTCAAGACATTTGAATTATGATATTTGGTATTTTAGGATATTCATTTTGACATATTGAGTATTCATGGGGCCTTTAATTGGTGTTTTTCCTCATGGATTAAACAGACTTGTGAGCATGTTTTCATATTGATTTTTCTTTTCATTGTGTGGATAAGATATTAAAGAGCGACTTCTATAACATTAGCCTTTAAATGTGCACTATATTTCTGCGAGTTCCCATCTTTTCTGATTTTCCCCACCATTTTTATTCTTATGATTTTTTTTTGAGTTTTACATCTAATTATCATTTTGTTTTTCTTTTGGAAAGCCATTCCAGCATCCTAATGCGAGTTCCTTAGAACCACCCCGAGGCTTTCCTCCATCTATGAACTTTCAGGTAATGTTTATGTCTTACATGTATATATGAAGACTATTTGTCAGCTCAACCCTTAACATGTGTTTTGTATTTTTTTTATGCCAGTTTCGTCCTACCATGCAAGCTCCTCATCCTGATCAAGTTACTCGATTGTCTTCTCATAACTTTCAATCTGTAGGAAGAGGTGGCACAATGATGAACATTGGATATCCACCTCAATCTTATGCACCTCAGTTATTACAATCAATGCACCATTCTCTTGAAAGACCTAGCCAATTAAATCAGGTGCAACCTGTGCCACTTGGACCCCCATCTCTAATTTCACAGCCAAATGTGTCAATTGCTTCTGGTGCCTCCATGCCCCCGCCTTATGTACAAACTCCAGATACTAGTATGCCTGGCTTTGGTGGGCCTAGGGCACTCTTTTCTTATCCGGTAAGGGAAGGAAGATATTTTTGTATTTATATTAACACAAACTAAATCTTGAGTTTCTAACTCTGTGAACCAACCAAACAGAGTGCAACATCTTACGAAGGTTCGAGGGCACCAACTCAAGTCACTGGACCAAGCAGTCATAGTCAGGCACAAC
>NC_025699.1:10665191-10692069 GCF_000633955.1 Camelina sativa | reverse complement strand
GTGCAACCTGTGCCACTTGGACCCCCATCTCTAATTTCACAGCCAAATGTGTCAATTGCTTCTGGTGCCTCCATGCCCCCGCCTTATGTACAAACTCCAGATACTAGTATGCCTGGCTTTGGTGGGCCTAGGGCACTCTTTTCTTATCCGGTAAGGGAAGGAAGATATTTTTGTATTTATATTAACACAAACTAAATCTTGAGTTTCTAACTCTGTGAACCAACCAAACAGAGTGCAACATCTTACGAAGGTTCGAGGGCACCAACTCAAGTCACTGGACCAAGCAGTCATAGTCAGGCACAACAGAGAGCTTCTATCAGCCAGACAACTGCACAATCTTCTATCATGAATCCAACATTTGAACAACCAAAGGTTTATACCATGTCGCTTATTGCAACTACCTTCTGGACTGTTTGCGGTTGCAATACTAATCTATATATACTTTTGTGGCTTAAAGGCAGCTCTTTTTCAATCTATACCTTCTCAAGAGGCTCTAACAGATTGGGTTGAGCATATCTCTCCGGATGGAAGGAAGTAAGAATTATAAGTACTGTGACTTTTATTTATCCTGTTTCAATTGTTTTACTTGCGTTTCTCACATATGATGTTAAGCTAAATTGTAAAGAGATAAACTGCTCGGAATTTGGAAGCACCCAATTAGGTTGTACAAGACGAACTCTGGAATATTTTTGATAGTTTGTGTAGTAGTTTCTATATAAACCATTGTGTAGAATGAGGAGATCACATTATTGACTAATGCAAATGATAGTTTCTTTATTATTGGATTTATGGAATTGTTCTTGTTCTTTGAGGAGGTTTTTCACTGTTTTGTTAATGTATTTTTGATGCTTTGATTTCGGTAAAATCTTGTTTAATAAAATTGTCAGCCCTGTTAAATGTAATGTTGTGTGTTCTGTTCACTCAGTGAGCTTATCTCTTGCTTTCTTTTACATGAATTCTGTCAAATTTTGATAATAATTTGCTTAGTTGTTCTTCTGTCTGGACTTAGCATGAAAATATTGAACTGGTGGCTTATTGTCAAATATCAAGCTCAAGTTTTAGTTGACGCAACCATAATCATGGCATCTGTAATATTTATGACTTTGATGTGCTGAAATCACTTATCTTTTGTCTGGACATCCGGGTTTATTTCTATTTTTGCTGCAGCTAACGTGTTTGATGTTTGTAATTTTATGTTCTGTCTCTGTTTCCTGATGATTCATTGTCCTGCATCTTTTGCAACCATTGTGAATTTCCTAACCCCAACCATATTGCACTTTTTGTTCTCATCATTTAATTTGTAAAATGAATTTATAATAGCTCCATGTTTCCAGGTGTAAGAGTATATGGTTTATGACATTTTCTTTCTTCTTGTTGTAGATATTTTTTCAACAAGAGGACAAAGCGGTCCACTTGGGAGAAGCCTGTTGAGTTGATGACTCTTTTTGAGGTGAGTTATTTTGGATCTTATCTGTTTATGTATGTATTTGTGGCCTTTTAAATCTCCCGAAGTTCTGTTAGCTGGAGAAATGTAGTTTCAGAAAATGATCTCCTCATTCGGATTTTCAAAGCTGTCTTGTGCCATGTCATTCCATATATTACTTACTAGTGGCCATTGTACCTTGGTTTGAGGTGGACGTGTTGTTTTCTTTAATATGAACTTAAATATGAGCTTATATCTAGAATTTCCAATGGTGCAAGCTTGTGTGATATAGGTGCTATGTTACACAAAAGTGACAGCAATGAAATGCTGTGGATTTCTTACATTTGCTCATCTTCTGCTGAAATGGATTATGGATATAGTTCATGCCTGATCTAGATATTTTCTTACCCTAGATGAAATCATACAGAAGGATGTCTTTCAGTGTATGTTAATTTTGAAGTTCAGATATTTTCAGCAAGAACAACTGTTCTTTGTGGCTAATATTCAATTTTATGCTATGTGCTGGTGAACGGGACCATTATTCTTTCTTTCTTTGTAATTTTGTGATCTGAAGCAATGATAAACCAAAAACGTATGAGTGGTATAGTTAAATGTATAGAATGTGTATTCGCTGATACAGAGAGCAGATGCAAGAACGGACTGGAAAGAACATTCAAGTCCTGATGGAAGAAAGTGAGTGTGCAACTAAAGTTTTTTTAGATTAACATACAATTGATGAAAAATAAAAATCATTGTCTGTAGCTGCTGATGGTGTATCTTTCATATGATTGCAGGTATTATTACAATAAGATTACCAAGCAATCAACATGGACAATGCCTGAAGAGATGAAGGTTTCTCTTGAGACAAATTATTGTCTTCCCTTTTGTAATTCTGTGTTCTAATTTCTGCGTTTTCCATTGTGTAAATTTTAAATCTTCTTGCTAGATTGCGCGTGAACAAGCAGAAAAAGCATCTGTTCAAGGGCCTCATGCTGAAAGCAGTATTGATGCTTCTAAGGTGCTGTCTCGCTCTGATACTGCATCGACTGCAGCTCCTACTGGTATACC
This sequence comes from Camelina sativa, assembly GCF_000633955.1. Taxonomy (NCBI): domain Eukaryota; kingdom Viridiplantae; phylum Streptophyta; class Magnoliopsida; order Brassicales; family Brassicaceae; genus Camelina; species Camelina sativa. Next base: position 10,689,578 of record NC_025699.1, on the reverse strand, counting down.
AAGCCAAACGTCAACCTCTGATGCCAGTGAGAACCTAGCTCTTTCTTCTGATTTGAAGCAGCCAGCTTCAGTTCCTGGAAGTTCTTCTCCAGTCGAATTTGTTGATGGAGTTCAGATGACTGCAGAGAAAACATCACTATTGTGTGATATTGTAGAAACTGATGGTCCTTCTGTCACTGTGACGAATACTTCTGCTGCTACATTGTACTGACAGTTGTACCATTTTTATCTCCCTTTTTCTTTGATGCTATTTAGTTTTAGTTGTGAGAATCTCGACCTAAATAAGGTTCCATTTACTATCTTTACAGGGTTAAGAAGGATGAAATTTCAGTCGGGATCAGTGGAGATTCAGATGACATGTCAGCCAAAAACACAAATGTATTTGAAGCTAAGCGGTGAACATCTTTTGTTAGCATGCATTTCTTTTGTATCGGCTTATCATAATTGTTCATCTGCTCTCTAGGAAGGTAGTGAGACTGCACCAGACGAAAGCCAAAAGCATATGGTGGAAAGTGAAAGAGTTGAGAGCCAACCGGAAGAAAAACAAATTCTTCAAGAGAATTTTTCTTGTGACAATAAATTGGTATGGTTGGTTTTATGTCACGAGCATAGTTTTGGTCTTATCTGTTTGCATAAATCTATTTTACTTTATTTTATAGGAACCTTGGGATGTATTCAAATCACTTTTGGAATCCGCCAATGTTGGATCTGACTGGACATGGGAGCAGGTGGTACAACTTTTGCTATTAGCTGTTCTTTGACTCTTTGAGCATGTGTCTAAAGTTTCAGATGGTTTCTATCGCAGGCCATGAGAGAAATTATTAATGACAGAAGATACGGTGTGCTAAGGACTCTTGGAGAGCGGAAACAAGCCTTCAATGAGGTTACCTCTTTCTATCGCATACCCTAAAACTAGCAAGATTTTAAGAAGAAAATTAAAGACTGTTTAGATGTTTAGATATAGTGGTCACATTCTTCTCCAGGTTTGAACAATGATGCTTAAGTGGTACATTTGGTCATAGATGTTAATTGTGTTTGTTGGACTGTTTTTTGCTGATTCAGTTCTTAGCACAAATGAAAAGATCAGCTGAAGAGGAAAGGCTAGCCAGACAGAGAAAACGGTATGATGAATTTAAAAGGATGTTAGAGGTAAGTTGCACGTCTGCTGTTGCATAATAATACATTTTAAAGATATTTTGGAGTACGGAAATTCACCTGCATGCCATTTACCGTTATTTGGGACATTGATGTTTTTACCAGGAATGTGTGGAGCTTTCCCCTTCTACTCGGTGGAGGTTTGTTCTCCAGAATAATTCTGATTACAATTCGTTTTTTTTTCTCCTCTATGAGAAATAGAATTCTTATAGTGCAATTTCTTTTGTGATATGATGTTCCTTTTTAATTCAGCAAGGCTGTGACAATGTTTGAAGACGATGAGCGTTTCAAAGCTCTTGAAAGAGAAAAAGACCGTCGTAATATTTTTGAAGATCATGTCAATGAGCTAAAGGAGAAGGTATTAAAGGGTGTATATATTAATGACTCTTGTGTTGTTTGAAAAGTGACCACATTATTGTTTCTCTCATCTCTTTTCTGTAAGTATGCATGTATTTTTGACATTAGTTTTCCACTGGAAATATTTTCTCGGAGTGGTCACTGGAGACATTTTCTTAATTCTTCTAATTTTATCATTCATTTGAATCTTCATATCCGTACATTTTTAATTATATACAAGTGTGTACCTTCTATAACTTGATATCATTTACTACATGTATTTTTACTCTTTAGACTTGCGAGGATGCATTACCAAATTGTTTTTGTTGAAAGTTTTGGCAGTTTTTTTTTTAAATTTGGGTTCTGTTGTTCTTAATGTGGTAATTTTATTAGGAGCGAGTGAAAGCTCTTGAGGATCGCAAGCGGAACATAATTGAATACAGAAGATTTTTGGAATCTTGCAATTTCATCAAGGTTATTGTCCCTCTTCTTTATTTTTTATTTTCCACGATATTTTGTGCTAAATTCATTCTGACTCAATATTTTCTGTCTTCAGCCTAATAGTCAATGGCGCAAAGTTCAGGACCGACTAGAAGTGGATGAAAGATGTTCACGCCTTGAGAAAATTGATCAACTGGAAATCTTTCAGGTTATTTCATCGATAAAGAACTACCTCCCAATTCCCATTCCACACTTGGCTAATTTTAATTGTTGTACAGGAGTATCTGCGTGATCTGGAGAGGGAAGAAGAGGAGAGACAGAAGATACAGAAGGTACTTCAGTATTAGGCCTTTAGTTGACATCTATTAGTTTGCTACATTGGACATTATGTCATTATATCTGTTATTCATGACAACAGGAGGAACTCAAAAAAGCAGAGCGAAAGCATCGTGATGAGTTCCGTGGGCTGATAGATGAACATATTGGAACAGGAGAGCTTACTGCCAAAACCAGTTGGCGTGATTATTTAGTGAAGGTAAAAAATTGTGTTACCTAGAATAATAATTCCATTTTAAGTATTGAACTAGTGGTTTTAATACAAAATGAATCCTACATCTCAGGTCAAAGATTTACCAGTATATTCAGCAATTACGTCGAATTCATCTGGAGCTACTCCAAAAGACTTATTTGAAGACGCTGTTGAGGATTTGAAAAGAAAGGTAGTAGACTCTTCTCAATAGTCTTGTTCATTTCCCAAAATATTATGAAAGTGACTGTTATCTGTTACATGATGAGCAAACTGCTATGCGGTCTCTAGAATTTTTCCTACTTAAAAGATAGTAATTTGTTTTATTAAGTAGCTCTGGTAGCTATGACAACAAAACGTAGTTCTGGTAGCATCTTTGCTAGGTTAATGAGTAGTGGGGTTTTCTGTTTCCATTTCCTGCTTATCTTGCTTGTTTATTTATTTTTCTGTCCCTTAGTTCCTGAATTAACCACTTGTTACATATTTTACGTGTCTTCACAGTACCACGATCTCAAGTCTCAGATAAAGGATGTATTGAAGTTGAGAAAGGTACTTGATTTATTTCTGCAAGCATTTATGGATGTTATTTGTGATTAATAGTCCCGATTTATTTCCAGGTAACATTATCCGGTGGATCAACATTTGATGAGTTTAAGGCCTCAATTTCCGAGGATATCAGTGTCCCGCCTATTTCGGACCTTAAACTAAAGGTCTGTAGATCCTTGCCTTGACTTTTAATTTTTCATTTCCAGATGTTGTGAAGTTACGCATTCTTCTTGCTTCTTAACACATAAACTAGTTTAAGCACAGTAAAGCTGAGCTCACTAGTCACTGTAGTGCTAGCATATTCTTTTATTGAAACTTTGAATGTCTCAATTGAATATAACTGCAAACTATTTGTTTTGGTGATGCTTCTCAGTTAGTTTTTGATGATTTGCTGGAAAGGGAAAAGGAGAAGGAAGAAAAAGAAGCCAGAAAACAGACACGGCAGACTGAAAAATTGGTGGATATGCTTCGTTCCTTCAAGGTGTTGAATTTATTTGGTTTGATCTTATATAATGTTATGTGATGGGTGAGCTTTTGGGTGGTGGTGTTGCTTCTCCCTGATTATTTGTTTTGGTGCAGGATATAACTGCCTCTTCATCCTGGGAGGAATCAAAGCATCTCGTTGAAGGTAGTGAAAGATGCCGGTACGTTTTTCATTTATTCTAACACTTCATGCTCAAGTTAAATGAGTCATGACTGGGTCCTCTTCGTCTGCTATATTTTTAAGTCTTCAAAGTTCTAACTTCCGTTCTCATATTCCTCTCTTAACTCTATCACCAAATTGTCTTGTTGTCCAAATAGAAAACCGATGCTTTCAAATATGGTTCTTATGTCGATGTTGCACCAACGACCAAACACGTTTTCTTTCCTTACGGGCCCTTTTATGATTCAGATGACTATTTTACTCTGCTTAGGGGTTTGTGCTTTTTGAAAGTAGATTTTGCCGAAATGACTGTAATGCAATTTTCACCTAATTTCGTAGTTCAGGCTGTTTTAGTGTTGCCAAATATTGGTCTTTTGCTTAATGTTAGGAATTGAATCCTCTGGGTTTATGCAATTTATGACCACTCTTCTTCCTCAGCCTATGCTTTTATTTTGTCTCAAGGCTTTTTACCAGAGAACTTAGCTGCTGGCTTACTTTATAGATTTCACATCCTTCTTCTTAATTCATGGGAAAATTGTGTCCTTTCTAGTATGGTTATTGTCTATTGTTTAATACTTCTGTATATGTAGTGCTATTGGCGATGAGAGCTTTCGGAAGCATACATTCGAAGATTATGTATCACACCTCAAAGAGAAATCAAAAAGGATCAAACAGAACAAGAAGGTATTGGTGGATTTATGTTTATGAAACAGTCTGCTCGAGTCTAGTATTTAAACTTTTTTCGGTGGAACTTTCATAATACTTCGTTTAGTGTGTCAAATTATTGGAGTCAATTGCAGACTGTGAGAGAAACTTTACGGTATTGAGTCTCTGCCTGTCGTAGCTGCTATCATTATTGCCTTCTAAAATACTTCAACTTTTGGCTATAAATGATTTAACTATTACATACTGATGGCATGTCCGCAAAAGCTCACAGGATGTTGTATTACTACAGATACCTGAGGATGTGAGAGAGGAACATGACAAGGGGAAAGATAAATACGGAAGAGAAAGGGACAGAGTCCGAGAAAGAGACAGTGAGGATCATCATAAGAAAGGTGCAGCTGATAATCACAACCATGATATGAATGAACCCCATGGAAGAGAACGTAGAAGATCAGGAAGAGATAGCCATAACAGACATCGAGAAAGACATACTAGTGTGAAGGAAAATGACACAGACCATCTCAAAGAATCCCATAAAGCTGGTGGTGGCCACAAGAAATCAAGACAACAGGTACATTAAATCACGTTAGTCTCCATATTTTGAAGGGAGTGATGCGTACAAATAGAAAATAACCGTAGTATAGATTAATATTTCTGTCCAGGTTTTAACAGACGAGAAACCTATAGAGTAGACTGTGGCATAGTATTATTTGATATCTCTCTCAGTGACAATCAGTTTAGTATTTTGTTTGGTTTCAGAAATGCTGTTTCTATTTGAAAATCTGTCTTGAATCGGGTCCAAAACCATTTGACGTAAACATGTCTTTTACTGTTAACACATTGTTGATCTCTTGAACGTAGTTATAAACACACAAATGATTTAGCTTCATATGGTTTGTGTCAAGCTTTTTAACCTCGGAGTTTTCTTGAAACTGCAGCGAGGTGTAGTCCCTGAAGCAGGGGATGACGGCAGGGAAAAGCGGCGTAGAAAAGAGGAAGAGAGTGAGAGAACAAAGGAAGAGGAGCTTGAAGATGGAGAATGTGGTAGGTATTGAGAATCTTTACACCTAGTTAATATCGCACTCCCATGTTTGGAGATGCTTAGGCTTCGAATTTTCTTGGATTTGAGGTTTTTGAAACCGTTCTCATCATAAACTTTTTTGTTACGACCATTATGATAAGCTCCAGCTTCAACGTAAATGACTAATGAGGAACGGGTAAGTAGGTGATTTCACTTATTTTTTTTATTCTTTTGTTACCATTTTTTGTTAAATTTATCATATTATGTGTTGAAAATTTGAAACTAAAATATATATATATATATAAAGTTAACTTTACTCACTTCTGGTGCTGCCACATCAGCAACTCCCTCAATTGAATAAGCCCATTTTTTTGATACAACCCACTAAGCAATTCATATTCATTTGTTTCATATTTCTTTAAAAGCCCAGTTTTATATATTTCTTTAAAAGTTCAATCCATTAGTAATATTTTATATGCTGTAGAAATAAAACTCTTCCCCAGGAATCTCCACTCCGTCGTCCGCCGGTGTGCGACCTGAAGCGTCTCTCCCCTTCTTAGTTCTTTCATCTCAGAACACCTAAAAGATATCTTTCAAATTAATCTTTTAGCTTAAGAAGAAACAGTAAGATTCACCAATGTTATCATCCTCTAAAAATTTTCAAAATTCAAAATAAAAGTATTTGTTTTCCTCATTCATAAACATTACCTACGCTTTCAAAAGAATTTAAACAAGAGAACGAGAGAACATAACTGAAAGTATAGCAAGAATACAAACGATGGGGAAAAAAAAAAGTCCACCACTTATCATGCATGACAACAAAAATAGAACATACAAGATCAACATATATTGAAGAAACTTCCCACAAACAATCTCAAAAATAGGTCTAACAGTATTACGACCACCAGGAGATAGACATATGCAAAGAGGTCTTTAGCTTCAGGCACACCTAGATCATAAAAATTGTCAGCTTTGAAAAACATGACTAATTAAAAATCAAAAGAAAAAACAACTCAAACGAAAAAATAAGATAAGCACTTACAGAGGATCAGGGAAACACAACTAAAATTCAATTAACATTAGTCGCCAGAAATTGACAAAACCATCACCAAACAGAAGAAAATGTAAGAGATACATACACCGTTAGTTGAGGGAAAAGATGTTGAAATTCGAGTTCCAGATTGTGTTCACATTAGACTTAAATTGAATGACTTACTAAACCGGCCACAAAAATATACACCCCAAAATGTTTTTCTAAAAAGCATCATAGAAGCAAAAATTAAATTTTACAACACACAATTCACATCCAATCGAAAACCACACTCTGGGGCCAACCGAAACAAAACGTAAAACTAAGATCTCAAAAACAATGGATAAATTATATATGAAATGAAAGGAAGAAAATAATTAAAAACAACAGATTTGCACACACCAATTAACACTTAACTGGAACAAAAACATTAGGGGAGAACCAATTACCCCCTACAGATGCGAAGCAAAGAGGAAAACACCCAAATACAACCCAAAAAAAAATGTGTGCATCGATGAAAGGGATGAATGAAGAAGGATAACAAGCATCAAATAAATAGTTTCAAAACTCTTATTGTCCTGTAGATCGCAAAAATGACTTCTCTACTATCCGTTCATGAGACATCACATTTTCTAAGGGAACAAAGCCATTCCAACCTCAATAACATACCACTAAAGACCCAATAGACCAACACAATTTTAAGGCTTACAGAAAATAAGGCCCAATGGCAGAAGCACAAAAAAAAATTAATAAAAACAATGAAAACAAAATTGTAAGTAACTGAGATTTTTAAACATTTTTAATCAAAAGCCACTAACTAATCACTACAAACACAAAAGTATTGACAAAAGAACTACTTGCACAGGTTACTAATTAAATAATAAAATAATTAAAAAATTACCTACAATTACATATAATAATACCAAATAACAATCCAACGACAAAATAACAATTTTTTAATTAAAGTAACGACTAAAGCGGGACAACAACTAATACTATACAAACTTAACTTCTAATTCTATATTTTTTTTAAACGAAAAAGAGATCATGATGATTTAAATTAATTAAAAATCAAAAAATTGACTACATTATACTAGCTGAAAAAACATACAGAAAAAAATAAATTAACAAAAGAGCAAAGGAAAATATACGGACAAACTAACCAGACGAAAAGAGGAAAAATACATACCAAAAAAACAAATTAACAAAATAACCAAAGTACACATTTATCTAACTTCCGCGCGTAGCGCGGATCAAATGCTAGTTACATATAAAGTAACCCCTTATATAACCCATTCATTTCATAAAGGTCTTCTATAATGATATGTGATTTTGGACATTTTATGTTTCGTTTTCCAAACTAATTGAAATTTCTACTAGTAGTCCAATTCCGAAGAACTTGTAGGATTAGGAATGATCTTTGTATTTTAAGGAATTCGAAATTTTTTGTTAATACTAAAGAGAATGAAATTTTGAGAGAAAAATGTAAAGTGGATGGTCTAATTGTTTTCTTTACTACTATAATTTAAAAATATATACCCTATAAAATATATATCTATATACTTATTTAAACCCTTTAAACAAATAACTCACTCTATGTAAAATATTACACAAAATGCCACTATATTTTAACACAAAATATAATAATAGAATCTTAATATTAATTTGTTGTAACCTGAAAATGATTATCCAAAAAAATAGTAATTATTAATTTATTAGATTACAATATATCATTAATAAAATAATTTCGAAATTATTTAATAAAATTATTTCAAAATTATGTAATAAAATAATTAAACAGATTCTATTTATTGTTTCAGAAATCTTAGAAAACAATAACAAACTATTTAGAAAATTATAAAACTTAAATTTATTTATAAAACTAAGATTAAATATTTACATATCTAAATCATTTAATAATAACAAATATATATTAAAATTAGGATACAACATTGTTTATATTTTTAAAATATATCTATATACTTATTTAAGCTATGTTGTTAAAAATTTAACCAGTTCTGATGTGACATATTACGAAAATGCTATTATATTTTAATTATTCTAATAACTAACAAAAGAAAAGTTTAGATTTGTTTACAAAATAATAAAACTCTATTTATTGTTTCATAAATCTTAGGAAATAATAACAAACTATTTAATTGGCTAAAACTTAATTGTTTATACACAATATTCACTATATAAACAATACTAAGTGTATAATATTGATAATATACATAACCTAATTGTAATTTTCACAGATAAAATCAATATACAACATGTTATACCAATAACTTCAATTTGTAAATTTTGTATATTAAGATCTCTAAACACGATCACATCAATTTGTAATACCAAATCACGGGTCAATACATGTTTTGTTGGATTTTTATTGGCTTTACCGAATGTATAATTAACGAATTTGATATTGCACCAAACCAAAATAGTAGTACCAACTACGGGTCGAAATCAGAGTATGACCTTAAGTAAATTAAATATATGATTTTATAAAATGTATAGAATTGATAAATTTTCTACTATTATTTTGTAACAATCAAATCCAAATTTACATAAATATTTCCTCACGCTGGTAATATTATTCTACAAAATATTAACGTGTATTTATGAGTCGGATAATAAAACGGATAATGAGACGGGTAACGAGACGCTCAAAAAATTAAATTAATATCTGATACTCGATCATTATTCATGGATAATATAATTATTATACCCTTCACTCGACCCTAAAGCTGCGGGTACCTTTTTTCAGGACGGATACAAACCAAAAAACGGGTCCAATACGGGTATCATTAGTAGTTTTCAAACCTACCTATTAGTAGTTTAGTATAAATCAAAATTCACCATATAGTACTATATTATATAACATGTAAATGAATGATACAACATAAACATAATATTAACAAATAACAAAATAAAAAAAATTTCCCGTGCTACCAGCGCGGGTTATTATCTAGTTCTCTATATATTAATAGAGAAGTACTCTTAAAAAAAAAACTGAGGTATCGTGCTAAAAGAGCTCTTGTATCTTTTTTTTTAATAAATGCCATTACTTCTCATTTTCTTTTCCACAAATTATACTTTCAATAAATTCAAAAAATCCTTATAAAGACATTGTACAGAATTACTGTAACACAATTATTACATACGCATATATATGTGCCATACACTAAGAAAAATACAGCAGAAGGGAGATTGACGATGCTTTCCGAAGAGTAGTCTTACTCGCTAACCGTTCACATGATCGGTTATTGTCCAACTTCATATTTGATTTTTCTTTGTTACGATTTGTATGCATCATCTTGTGGCTGAACTTTTTACTAAACCATAACTTTAAACCCGATGTGTCCAAACGTAGCTCTGAAATATAGACATAATGATACCAATGCTTCCGTACCAAAGTCTTTGTGACATATCTCGACTTTGTAAGATTCTTCGACATATTGACATATAGTATCTCCACCATAACAACCTTTGAGAAAATCTTCTAAATAAAATTCAACAAATCTCTAAAATTCACCGGGGAAGGCCCAATACTTTGTGTAGTCTCATACTTCGACCAGCAACAACCCTCAAAAAGTGATGGATTTGAATTAGTCGAGTCGGACATTTTTGACTCTGCAAATGTAAAACCCTTGCCGTGGGAATAAACACAATCGTCCCCATCTCTTGATCAAACTCATTCAACAATGTAACATGGGCATCATCAAATCCAACACTAATTTCTGGTAGCCCTATCATGACAATAAAGTTCCATCTAAGTTTTGTTAAAACATTCTTCAAACTCCATATCTGACCATTGCCAATGATATAATGTCGCCTATATGTGATCAAACCCTCATTCAATTTCAAGACGACAGCACAACAATAGTCTAAACGATGAAGTCCTAAACTCATCACCCAAACAATGGAATCACCAAAAGTCAATCCCGGATCCCAAATCTTAGTTTGATCTCTGTTCTTCATGTAGTGAATATACAAATTAGAGTGAACAGAGCAGGTATGAGAGATGAATCGAAAACCATCAATCAGAGATGGAAAGAGACTGACACAATTACTTTTGGGCTTAGATTTGAGTAAGGTCAGAAAAACACTCTTCCAGAAGAAGAGTATAAAAACGTGAATCTGGAAACAATTCCAACCGCGACAGAGACGACGAGACGACAAAATACTTTTACGCCTCAAATGAAAGACTCTCGGTGAATTTTGGGTGTGATGAAAGACCATACAAGTCGAGAATGGTACTAGTAAAGTTGATTGACTCAGATATGTCCACACCATCTTGTCAAAGGAGTAAAGGATGGGGAATTGGAGAAGTGGATTTGCCGAAACAATTATCTAAAAACTATACAGAATAAGAAATCAAAGGACTGGAAATAAAGAAAAAGGGGCCAACCGACGCCGGAGAAGCCAGCGCTGGCCGGAATCTATGGAGATCGAAAGCGGTTACTCTACCATCACTTTGGGAGAGAAAAGAGAGGTTCGTTGAGAGAAAAAAATCAACGCTTGTGAGAAAAATTTCATTACTTCTCATTGTTATTTACATAAATATGCCACTGAAATATTATGAGCCAATGTTTTTTTCTATTAGTTTTTAAAAATAAAAAATTTAATCAACTATTAAATCCGAAAATATATTTAATTATCATTTTCATAACCTATTTACTTATTAAAACTAAATTACATTTCAAAAACAGGAAAAAAATTATTCATTTATTTATCACTTTTATTAATTTTTTCATTGCATTTTTAAACTTAGGATTAGTTTAAATTAAATCAATTAGTTTAAAAATATTGCTTTATATATTTAATGGTATAGTGATATAAATAATAATGTGAAACATAAAATATATGAATTTGACTTTTAGAAACACAAAAAGACATAAAAACTGTCTACACCACCTTAAATTCTTTTCCAAGATCAAATATTTCACGGGTGAAACATATTTTACAAAAATAAACGCAAATTGAATAAACGAAAAAATTTTACTTACATATTTTTTTCTTATACAAATGAATCATAAATCTCAAAAAATAATTATACTCATAATATTTTATTTAAATCGATTGATCCCTCACATAGTACGGGTTGGTACCTAATTTTCATAGTAAGAAGGATTGAAAATGGTGAAGATTTATGGGAACCGATCAAACTAATTCGCTTTAACCTTACTAGATTTGAACTTCCACGTATGTGCAGTATTAATTCAAAACTGTGTCTCTATAGCCATGCCCCCCTAACGGATATAAATATTTTCTTTACCCATAAAAATCTATACCTCAAAATCCAAATAGAAAATAATTCCATTTGCTCAATAAATTTTTTCTCTAATTTATAAAATATATTTCAAGCTGAAATTAATTAATATTAATAATAAATAATTTTAAACATAAATACAAATATGGTTTCAGAACACTTAAATTTTGATAATTTTTTCATATCTATTACAAATTATTATAAGATTTTAATAATATATATTAGATAATATATATCTGAAAAATTAGATAACACCCCTAAGGTTTTAATTTATAAAGATTTTTCAAGAGTTCAACAAAATCATTAAAAGTTAATAAGTGAAAGATTGTTAAATATTGCTAGAGAGTTTTGTTGATTAGTTTTCTAAAATCTTGTAAAGTGCTCCAAATAATTTTTCTATATTTGAGATACTTTCTATGACTTTATTTTGTAAAGAAAGTGTCTAATATGACTATTTTGTAAAGAAAGTGTCTAAAATCATGAACCAATAACATTATAATTGAATTTATTAACAATCCTAGATTCTTTTGTTTTAATTGAATAATACAAATTTTTTTTTATGATTTTATAAAAGTCTGAATCCAATAACCCAAATTTGTTAAGTTTTTAAATGACTTTTAACAAATCACAAACTAATAACACTAAACTTTAACAGAGTTTAACAAAATTTTGATCTAATAACAACAAATTTTACATAACATTTAAAATCTTTAAAACTCTATTCAAATCTCAAACCAATAACCCCCACTAAATCTCTCAAAACAAAGTTGTTCATGCATGTATGATGTATCTAATAATTCAATTACAAAATGAGAAAACGTATGTGAAGTATTAAAACAATCAACGTTAAATTATATTTTTCAAAATTTCCACAATTAAAAAAAAAAGATAAACTCTACATAAAAAACAAATTAGTAACAAAATTGTTTTAAAAACCGTAAGCCATAAGTCCGCATATAGCACGGGTATTCATCTAGTTATTATGGAAACTACTACAAACGATTTCCTAAAACAATGGTAGTTATTATTATTTATTATTTTTTATTTTGTTTTTTTGTTTTAAATCAAAATCCAAATATCTTATCTAGGATCCAAATGGATATCATCTGGATCCAAGTAAAATCCATTTTGTTGTCTTTAAATATGTTTGGATACACCCTCTATAGTAGAGGCATTACATGAAATTCTGTTTTTTTTTTTTTTGTTCTAAGTGTGCCTACCAATAATTATTCTTTTTTTTTTTTTTTGACAACTGTGTGTACCAGTTAATAATATAGATTTATTAATATATATGTACATACAAAATTATATCCCAAAACATTAATTGTGGTCATTCGAATTCAAAGACTGTAATAGAATGATGAAACTAACATGAACTACTAAATTACATGCTCCAGTCAACTAACAGCATATACAATATGTATGTTTTTATATTATTTATAATTTGATTAATTGATTTAATATCTTAACTAGGTTGAATAGTATTTTTCTCATATGACATTTGTTTGCAAGAATCGGTTCCTAAATCTTTATCCACATTTTTTTATTCTTTTACAGATTTGGGTTCAACTTGAAGTTTTTTTTTTTTTTCAACAAATTTCAATACATTAAATAATGAGTCTGACTTTAAATGGTCATATATATTATGTACCATAAAAGCCAAGATTTCAATAATTATATTTGAGAGATCTTACTTTTTTTTTTTTTTTTTGACCTCGAGAGATCTTACTTTAAATGGTCATATTATGTACCATAAATACGCACTAATTACGTAGATTGATTTGGAAAAAAAAATTATTATATAAACTAGCTATAAAGCAGCTGAATCAATTCATTAAAAAATACATCACATTTTCACCCTTAAAACATTACAAAACAAAGAGAAAGCTTTAACAAAAGATGAAAGGGGTTTTCGGAGTTGTTGTGCTTCAATTCTTTTTCTTTACATTTTCTTTAGCCACTCGTGAAATAACTTCATTTGCTTCTGATTTCGATGTGGCTAAAAAAGTTTCTAGCAATATGAACGACATGAAATCTCAAGAATTTTATGTACCAAATGCTAGAGCAAGGAGAGTCGGTCCTAGTGGTTCAAACAATGAAAAATCTTTACAGTCTGTGTCATTTTCTGAAGCAGATATTGGAAATAAGAGATTGGTTCCAAGTGGTCCGAACAATGAGACATCTCCACCTTCTCCATCATTTTCTAGAGCAGATGTTGGAACGAAGAGATTGGTTCCAAGCGGTCCGAACAATGAGACATCTCCACCTTCTCCATCATTTTCTAGAGCAGATGTTGGAACGAAGAGATTGGTTCCAAGCGGTCCGAACAATGAGACATCTCCACCTTCTCCATCATTTTCCAGAGTAGATATTGGAGCGAAGAGACTCGTTCCGAGTGGTCCAAACAATGAAACATCTCCACCATCTCCTTCACCCTTTTCTAGAGCAGATATTGGAGTGAAGAGACTGGTTCCAAGCGGTCGGAACAATGAAACATCTCCACCATCTCCTTCATCATTTTTTGGAGCGAAGAGACTGGTTCCAAGCGGTCCGAACAATGAAACATCTCCACCTTCTCCATCATTTTCTATAGCAGACATTGTAACAAAGAGATTGGTTCCAAGCGGTCCGAACAATGAAACATCTCCACCTTCTCCATCATTTTCTATAGCAGACATTGTAACAAAGAGATTGGTTCCAAGCGGTCCGAACAATGAAACATCTCCACCATCCCCTTCATCATTTTTTGGAGCGAAGAGACTGGTTCCAAGCGGTCCGAACAATGAAACATCTCCACCTTCTCCATCATTTTCTAGAGCAGATATTGTAACAAAGAGACTGGTTCCAAGCGGTCCAAACGATGAAACATCTCCACCTTCTCCATCATTTTCTTGAGATTGGTTTCAAGTGATCCGAACAATGCAATATCCTCATCTTTTCCATCATTTCTATAATGACTTTTAGGATTTAAATAAATTTATTTCCCTTTATTTTAATTAAAGAGAAGAGTGTTCGTAACTCCTTCAAAATTACTCATTGGGCCTCGAGTTTTGCCACAGTGAGATTTCTTTGGCTCATTTTTCACTAGTTTTTCATATTTATTGTTTAAAATAATTTATAATATATTCTTAAATACATCTCATTTGTGTGGTTATTAAGAAATTTTATTAAGAAAAAAATCTCAAAATTATATACATCTCTTTGACCTATTTGAGTGGTTGCATTAAATTATTATCATCTAAACTTTCCCCTTTAATAAAGTTACATAAGTCATTTCATTTCCAATTTCTAAGCAATATTGTTCAAATTAGTAGTGACTTTATACAATAGAAAAGGAAGAAACTAATTTATTTTTCTATGGGAGTGAATTTTTTATTTAAACATAAAAACGAAACATATATATATATTACTTATAATTAATTATGAAATTTCATAGTTTGTATAAATTATTCTACATAGACCAGGACGATATTAAACTTTTCTTCAGTTCTTCTTTGTGAATGCTGATACCAGTTAATGTGGAAATACAGTTGATAATAGTCATAGATGGTTAATGGATAAGTGTATATGTACACTTCTTAATTTGTTGATTTATCACAAATTGTGATCTATATCCGCAATTAAAAAAAAATGGCCCATAATTTGCTTACCGACGAGAACAACTAAATAACTAATCATGTTTGGCATTACTGATCATATTCTCTAGATGAAACGCATGCATAGGTTAATTAATACACTTCTTCGTTGATTTATCACAACTAATCATATTTGGCAATACTATGTGCATAGGCCGATGGTCCGAATCCACTCTACGTTGGTGTGGGAATAAAAGATTTAAACAAGTCATCATTGAACCTTATCCATGCGTCTATATATTATCATAAACTCCAAGATATTTCTTCCTTATTTCTCTTGATTTCCAAATATTTCGTTGAAATCAACTGTCATAAATGATAATTAACATGTTATACGTTTAAAAAGAGATAAAAACTTAATAGTCACAACTACGACTATGGGGGTGTTATTGGAGAGGTAATTTATAAATCCATATGGAATTGTAAATTCTAGAAATCAAAATACATGGATTTTGAAATAACATGTTTTATCCTTGGATTTGAATCCTTCTATTTTACACTTTCAAATCCATTCAAATCCATTTAAAACATAATGTGGATTTTGAAATCCAAAAACAAATCATTGAATGAATAACATAGGATTTTAACAAGTATTTGTAAATCATGGAACCAATAACCCATCATTTTGATAAGTATTTTAAAATCAATGATTGAATAACACATGATTTTTGTCTGGATTTCCAAATCCATTAAAATCATAGAACCAATAACCCCCTCTACGTTACGATGGATTAACATCATGGTACTATTTTCATGTGAATGCAACGGAGAGAAAAATATACTCTTTCTTCTTTGTGTGTGTGTTAAATGTTCAATGTGATATTGTTGACAAAAGCAAATGTGATTACTGATGACATCTACAGTAGTTGACTAAAATTAAATATTTTAAAAGTCAAAGAAGGACAACTAGTGGCAATATCGAAAATATCTCAAACTCAAAGCCTTGTTTCCCACGATCTATTCCATAAAAACCAAAGAAGGTGTGTGCGTGTAGAACTCAAAACCATAACGCTTTCAAGTAGAAATATATAAAACATAACGCACCAATATGCCTGAGGAGCTGAAACTACAAAAAGGATCTCCAAGCGAAGCTTCTCTCTTTAGTTGATTAGGGTTCTATAGTTAAGATAAGGAGAAGATGGGACTACAGTTGGAGAGTTTGATGGAGACGATAAAGTCAAAGGTGGGTTTGCTGAGGAAGAAGAAGAAACCTTACATCAAAATGGATAAAAGCTCTAGCGTCAGAGTTGCCATCCGTCGTAAGAAGACCAGAGATCTCATTGATAAGACCTTAAAGGTCGCTGATCGTCCTGGCAAACGAACTCTTTTCTGAAAATGTTCATTTCCTCTGAATTTGCTATAGTTTCTGTGAATTTTTTGTTGTTGTTGTTTTGTAATTGGGTGTTTTTGATTCAAGAGATCAAGTTTGTGATAATATGCATATATAGTTCTTGAAATAAATAAAAGCAAGAAATATATAAGAATCATCAAACATATATATGATGATTTTTATGCATGATTGATCGATGAAACATAAAAAGCTATATTAAAATCTTGTATGGTTGACTTTTACTGATACGATCTTTGAGTCAGTCTTACATTTATTTCTCTGTCGGCAGGTCAGTCTTATTTTAGTGGAGTTTAGTTGAAATCTTTATAAAACTAAAAGCTCTGTAGTTTTAGATTAAACCGGTGAGGTTTTGTTAGAAAAAGAAAAAAACAAAGAAGAGTTTCATTATATAAACTCAGAGATATCATCTTCTACACTTGCAAACTGAGACATTAAAGCAAAATCCAGAGTAAGAAGGAGAGATATGGACTCACATAGGCTTTAAGAAGCCAACAAAGATTCAACTTTTGCAATCTGTTCTTCCTCTGTGGCTCTAGTCGGACTCTTGTTTGCCTCCTCGAACAAATCATGGTCCCATTTCTTCTCATTCTTTGTCCAGCTTCCGTTAAACCCACTTCGCTCATTGCTGCGGAATCTGTTGTCTCTATCAGCTCGATAACTCTGTCTGCTTCCCGCACCTCTCACATCAGCTCGGTTCCACACTCTGTCTCTTCCCATTGCTGGTCTCTCATGTCTTTCTGAATGCATATTGCTCCTCCAGTTTCTCTCGTTCTGTCGGCGATGGTTTAGATTTGTGTCTCTTGCCTCAGTTCTTGTTCTGTCTGTGTTGTTCCCAGATTCCGCTGGAAGCTTCTTCTCCATGAAGGCCGGTCGTTTCCTAGAGAGTGTTCCTTGGGTGTCGTCAACCTCATAGAACCTATCATGTCGCCACGAGCTTTTGTCTCCGTCTTTGCGATGCTGCGACTTCTCATCATCTCCAGCTCTTCGGTTACTCTGATCTCTTGAACTTCTCCACGATCCTCTCTCTTCAAAATTTACAGGCAAGTAACATAGTCATTAGACTAGCAAGTTTTTTAAAAGCAATAGAAAGCTAAAGAAATGCAAATACATATGTCTTTATGAGTTTATGTAAATGAAGAACAGGAAGAAGAATAAATTTGGGGAGAATTACCAGTAGTTGCTCTTCGGTCATCTTTTCTGTCACTACGAAGATCATCATCATGCTGTTATAAGACACACGCACAGGCAAGCCAAAGATTACATATATCTTAGCATTGGAAGGCATTCAACTGTAGGCAGTAATCCCGTCAAATCAGCACAAGATAAAAGTGTCAATATGCAGTAGATTGCAACCCAGCAATTGATTAGTATAACTGAGCTAGTACAAGATAAAAGATTAAATCTTCTACTTTTTCATGGGCAATGAAGCTTCGAAGAAAAAAAAAACATTCTGTAAACTCCTAAAACCTCACAAGGGCAAAAACATCTACACACACACATAACAAGCAAATACCAGGACCAGTAACAAAAAGAACGTTATCAAATGGAAAACAATCAAAAGCTTTAGGAACCTGATGATATGATCTAGGACGAGATACTTGTGACAGATGGGAAGTTTGCTTGGTGGTCTCATGATGTACGGAAAGCTTCTTTTCACTGTCTTTTCTCAAACCAAGAGCATCAGGTTCCAATGGCGCAGCATCTCTCAAGGACTGACGTGGTTTTTGCTCAGAGTCAGTACCATCTCTGAGATCCAAATCTTTCTTACTCAAAACTCGTTCAGCTTCAGGTTTGCCATCTCTTCTTGATCTCTTGGGGCTAAAGACAAAAAACATACATGATTAGTAGCGGACCTCTGTGATAAGAGCTCTATAGTAAAAGTGATTTGTGAAAAGCTGGCTAGAGAACCACTTCAAATACTTGTACTAAAATTAACTATTTTTGTGCATTTCATCACTCATGTCTAAGCTCTAAACAACTATTGACAATCTTCTTCTGCAAAAAGAAATCTCCACTTTACGAGAACGAATTGTAGCCAAATTAAGCAGATTAGATCATTCATAGGAAGATACAAAACAAAATCACTCCAAGGATAAAACTACAACAGTGACAAAGCATAAATCTCACAATAATCAGCTTGCATTCCGATTTCTATACAAAAAAAAAAATAAATAAATACACGAGCTTCCTCTTTGTTCGAGGGAGATGAATATAAAAGAGTAGGAATCCCCAGAAGAATTTGAGTGTAAAGACGAAAGAGTAAGGGAAGCAAGCAGACCTGGGTTCGCGATCCATTCTAGAACGCTGTCGTTTAGGGTCTGAATCTTTGCTCTCTCGCCTCGACATGTTTCCTCTTCTCTTCTCCCTCGAAAGATTTTTAGGGCTTTTACTATAAAACTCTTCTCCCCTTCCCACTCCTCTCCCCTGCAACTCTCTTTTTTATCTAATTCCTCCGTCGGAAAGTTGTCAATTTCCTCAAAAATTATAGTTTCCACCTCTTATTTCTTAATGTATCAGAAAAAACCCCATATGTTTAGAATTGTGTTCAAAGAGCAACCTAAAATTAACCTATAATTCTTGTGACAGTTGAACGTATTGATATATTGATTTGGTTTGTTTGTGTCTGACTGTGTGTATACATATATATACACACACAAATTGTAAAACGCGGTATCTTCAAAATAGGAAAGAAGAAAACAATGCAACTTTGTAGATGGCAATATGCTCATTTATTAGGATATTGAAAGTATGCAACTAGCGAAGGAGAGACCGGATAAAAAAAGGTTTGAGAGGACAGATGGGATATACATAAGTCTCGTTCGTTTAAATAGACTTTGTGCCAAGAGACATCATCACCATTCTCCCAATACCCTTGGTTCCAACTTCATTCAAGAAGGCGCTTGTATTTACACCACCCGATGGCACCAACATAGAGGAATATACTTCCCACAGAACCTCCAATCACTGTCCATAGGAATCTTGATGGACCAGCTTTCTCATCCTTGAACAACTCTATGGTAATATTCATTCCGAATACACCAGCCACTGCAATGAAGGCGCTCATCACCAAGGTAGCTGTCGTTAGCATCACACCCATCTGCAGAAGATGATTCTGCTTGTCATCTAGCATTATGTTGATGTAGTCCTCCGTGTCATCCACATACTCCCTTAGCTTTTTCAACACAACCACAATGGATTTGATTAGAAAATTATCTCATCACCGGAAAGTGTGCTATCTCGTCTGATAAAATACCAAAAAAAAGCATATGGTCGATTTACTTACTGTTGATAGCTTGTTCAGTGTTCCATCGATCTGCACAAAATATGCTTCCAAAAGCATTTCAAGCTCTTCAACATCTAATTTGTTGGTCATGGCACTTCGGGTTGAGCTTGTATGAGTCCCACGGCTATTTCTGCTAAGTGCACTGTGAGCACTCATAAGCAGATCATGAGCGTCATTTGCTCGAAGATAGCCTTCATCTCTGTTAGCCTCTGATGCAAATTCGGGAGGCAGCCTGGCAGGTTTTAGTAAAATAGCAGATGTTAGAATTACATCAAAACAGTCCAAATTAGTATGTTCAGAAAGCAGGTACATGCCTGTCATCCTCGTCTCCTTGAGGAATATCAACCTCAAAGGTATCACTTTCATTCATAGAGGAATTTGACGAATCCTCAAGTTTCTGAGCTAACTTCTCTGTAAGATACATCTCAGCCATATCCTCATCATCGTCTAGCAGATGTTCTAGCTCGTCCCTAACCTAGAACATGATACAAGTGAAGAGAAATAAGGTTTTTTAAGTTATGCAAACGTGGTTAAAATAAGGTGGTCTCTTATGTTCACAACAAAGAGGAAACACGACAAATCGTTATCATGAGATGAAAAGGAGCAATGGAATGTCTGAATCATAAGCACCTTCTGAACACGTCCAGTAATTGCAACCAGCCTACTTTTAATCTGTCGAACCCGCTCCAAATTAAGGGTACTGATCTTGGAAGTAAGTTTGTCTAACGCTGGATGAGCCTCTAACTCCAATCTTGTGGCCTACATTGACGGAAAAAATGACTGAAAAACTCATACAAGAGAAGCAAAATACTCTGTGTAGTAGAGTCCTTAAGGAAGTACATACCTCATGTTCCAAACTGCTTGATGCAGCTTCAAGACAGGCTTCCAGAGCAACAAACTCAAACGGAAGAACCTTTGATCCATCTTGATTCTCAAGACTTTGCTTCGCATCCTTCTTGGCTTCACTCCCTTGATCCCCAGATGATTGTACCGTTCCAGTTTCTCCTTGGGAAGGATCCATCCCCGTCTGAGGCTCTCCCTCAGAGTTATGTTCCTCCTTTACTCGACACACACAAAGAGAGCAGAGAGCGATTAGTAAGCTAAACTTGAAAATCATAATCTTCACACAACATCACCATTCCACAAATCACAGAGTCAGCCATTTCTCAACACGAGATTAGCTATCATATACAGATTCCATTGCCAAATCATATACAGATGTAACTACCAACCTCAATTTCAATTTCACAAACAATGCAACCAAATCAGCGAATAAAAAAGAACAGTGAACTAAAAAAACCCTAATTTATCGAATTACCTGAGGTTTAGTGGCGTGATGGTGACACAGAATCCGCCGCCGCAACTCTTCAATAAAAGGCGAAACCGAAGGATCCTTGGAATTAAGCAACAAAACTTCTTGAGCGGTGATGATCGCCTTGATATGCTCCAGATTGATAACAATCGCTCTCTCTCGACCCAGAACAGTCGACGGATACGACAACAGTGGATCGAGAATCCTAAGATCTCTCGCCGGCAATCCCGTTCGCCGCATGATGGCGTGTTTCCCTTCTTCCTTGGGCTGCGGCTTCCCTGACGAGTCAAGCACCAACCACGACCTCACCCCAACGCCTTTCTTCCGTCCACCGCCACCTACACCGGCGGGGTACGGCGGTGTAGGCTGCCCACCAATGTTTGGGGTTGATGGATTCGTATTGAAATTGAATTCATCAGGTCTCGCTCCTCTCATCGCGTACGACTGCTGTGATCAGCGCGATCGAGCAGCTTAAGTTAAAGTCTCAAATTGCATTCTCAATTTATAAATTATAATCCGGCTCATCCGCAACAATAGGATTTAAACGGTTAAGATACACCGGTTTTAGATTCCCCCCTCTCCTACAAAATTAAATCGGGTTTAGATTAACCGGTTTTAGATGCCCCCCTCTCCTACAAAATTAAATCGGGTTTAGATTAACCGGTTTTAGATGCCCCCCTCTCCTACAAAATTAAATCGGGTTTAGATTAACCGGTTTTAGCTTCTTCTTTGATTTTGTTTTTGCAACGACGGAGGCTGACGAGAGTTTTGCTTTTTTAAAGTGTTTAGGGCTTTAGTAATCGGCGACGGCGAGTTCTGAGAATTGAAACGATGAAGTTGAAATCGGTGTTCGACGCTTCGGAAATCAGATCGGAATTTGAATCGGCGGGGATAAATCCCAATTTCGCGATTCAAATCTGGAAGTATGTAATTCAGAATCCTGATTGCGTTTGGGACGAGATCCCTTCATTGCCCTCAGCTGCTTACTCTCTGCTCCATTCCAAATTCAAGACTCTTACTTCCTCTCTTCACTCTCTGTTTCATTCCTCCGATGGTACCACCTCAAAACTCCTTATCAAGCTCCAGGTACTCTTCTACTCTCTCTCTCTGTTTCTTCGTTTTTTTTTTCTTGTAAATGTATTGGGCATGATACGATTTTACGAATAAATATGAGACTAGTCTTTGTAGATTAAGGGAAGTGTTCAAGAAGAGGTTTAGTTGCTGAGAGGTTTACTTTGTGATTACAACACATCGTCTCTGTTATCTGATTAACTCATATTCGATTCTTGCTTCTTGTTTTTGGAATTCAAGAATGGAGCTTTAGTGGAAGCTGTGGTAATGAGATACGATACTCGGTTGGGTATGTGTGGAGGGAAACCACGTCCTGGAGGTATAAGAACTACATTATGCATTTCTTCTCAGGTATTGATTACTGTCATGTTACGGTCATCTTGGTTCATTGAATCACTGTGGAAGTGATAAGGACATCTTATATGAAGTAATTTATCAATAGGTTGGTTGCAAGATGGGTTGCACCTTCTGTGCTACTGGTACCATGGGATTTAAAAGCAATTTAACATCTGGAGAAATTGTGGAGCAGCTTGTTCACGCCTCCCGAATAGCTGATATACGCAACATTGTTTTCATGGTATTTTGATTCTTTTATTGCATTTTATATACACGATGTGTACCTTCTTGCCCTATGGTTATTTGTTGAGGTTGTCTTTTTATAGCTTCTCAATTGATGAAGTTTATTCACCAGTTGTTGCCTTGGTTTGATGATTATGATCAGGGAATGGGAGAGCCATTAAATAACTACAATGCTGTTGTTGAAGCTGTCCGCGTCATGTTAAAACAGCCATTTCAGCTGTCACCAAAACGAATTACCATATCAACTGTAAGTATTAAGAAAGCTGCCTCGAGACATTCGTAAAGCGCAGAAATTTAACTGAATTTGGTAGAATTCATTCAGATTATGAAATTTGGTGAGGTTGTTAAATTATAAACTTTGATCCATTAAATCTTTGCAGTTTTCGGTTTCCGAGACAACTTTTGGCTTTTGTGGTTAAGTTGCTTACTTGTAGTTGTAGATGTTGGTTTTCAGGGGATAAATAGAAAGTTCTTTCTGATTTAATTTTTCTCCCTGCTCTAACTGTATAGTCTAGACTTCTAGTCTACAAATCTAAATCATGAAATGCTGCGTAGGTTGACACTTTTTTTAAGTAGTAAGCTAATAAATTTTCCTACATCCGAATGTCATCTGCATAGGTCGGAATTGTTCACGCAATTAGCAAGCTACACAATGATCTACCAGGCGTAAGTTTAGCAGTCTCTCTTCATGCACCAGTTCAAGAAATCCGCTGCCAGATCATGCCAGCAGCTAGAGCCTTTCCTCTACAAAAGCTTATGGATGCACTTCAAACTTTCCAAAAGAACAGGTACTCTTAACTGGTTCGTTTGCTACTAAATGTTAGAACCACAATCCCTGTTGTTAAATTAAAGATGATAACATAGTGTGCGACATTTTCCTTGGATATAACAGTCAACAAAAGATCTTCATTGAGTACATAATGCTTGATGGAGTAAATGATCAAGAGCAGCACGCTCATCTACTTGGTGAATTGCTAAAGACATTTCAAGTGGTAAAATCTTTGATTTCTTAGTAACTCTTTAAAGGCTTCTGCAATTATATGATGATCCTTATGATGGAAACTCTGTGCTCTTTTTCTTGAACAGGTTATAAATTTGATACCATTTAACCCAATTGGGTCCACAAGCCAATTCGAAACAAGCAGTGTACAAGGCGTATCAACTTTCCAGAAAATCCTGAGGGAAACGTACAAGATCCGAACCACAATTCGCAAAGAAATGGGTCAGGATATTAGTGGTGCTTGCGGTCAGCTAGTCGTGAACCAACCAGACAACAAAAGGACTCCCAGAATTGTGGAACTTCCAGACATTGAAGATCTACATCTCTAACTTTAGGACCAGAGACATGAAACAGACATTTGGAATGGTTTGTAGTATCTTCAAAGCCACTCTTTAAAACCCTTTTCTTAAACTTCACATTTTCTCCTCAATCGCTTTGTGGAAAACACTTGGCTCACTCTTATATGCAAGTAAGATGATATGTCTATATTTTGTCTCTCCTTAGCCTATTTTTATCATGC
>NC_025699.1:10664611-10665131 GCF_000633955.1 Camelina sativa | reverse complement strand
AAAGTATGGGGTCAAGCACAAAGTGTCTACTGCGTATCACCCTCAGATCAGCGGTCAGGTTGATGTTTCGAACAAACAGATCAAGGGTATCTTGTCAAGAATTGTTGGAGTCTCGAAGAAAGATTGGTCTGTCAAGTTGGACGAGACTCTCTGGGCATACAGAACAGCGTTCAAGACGCCAATAGGCAGAACACCGTTTCAGTTGGTATATGGTAAAGCATGTCATCTCCCTGTGGAGGTTGAGTACAAGGCACTTTGGGCAATCAAGCTGCTGAACTTGGATATTGACACAGCTCAGGCTAAGAGAACTCTTGACATCCATGAGTTGGAAGAAATAAGACTTGATGCTTATGAGAGTTCCAAGATTTACAAGGAGAGGACAAAGAATTTTCATGACAAGAAGATTATTGTCAAGGAGCTCAAAGCTGGAGATCAGGTTTTGCTGTTCAATTCCAGACTTAAGTTATTTCCTGGAAAGCTTAAGTCTAGGTGGTCTGGACCATTTACAGTCAAAGACGTT
>NC_025699.1:10661699-10662262 GCF_000633955.1 Camelina sativa | reverse complement strand
GGTCGGACCTTCGAGATTACTCCTCCCTTGCGTCGAGTTGACTACAATCTTAGGGGGAGAGCATATCGAGTTTATCCCTCCTACGGCTATCTTATACAACTCGGAAGCTGAAGAGGATCATGTAGACGTTGTGGAAGCACGCGCCGAGCCAATGGAAGACAACACAGCGGAATACCGCCCAGAGGAGTACCGCCCGGAGCAATTCCACTTCGAGGAGTACTCGGATCCGAGAATGTCCAAGGGGGATCGAGCCGCTCATCATAGACTCAACCTGCTACAACAATGGGGGAAAGCCAGAGACAAAACGTTTAGCCGTTTCACCAAGAATGTCATGAACTTCATGCGTAAGTTTAGCTGTTCGACATCCACAACCGCGGTCCCAAGGTCCATCCCCGAGGATACCATACCAATGCCAGGACGCCCTTCCGCGAACCTAGAGCGAACACCTTCTCCGATTCCATCACCCGCACGTCAATCTTCATATGTGCCACGACAGCGCCCATCTTCTCCCGTCCCTTCACGCCACTCATCACATGAATCTAGGGAGAGAAGGGGACGCGGTT
>NC_025699.1:10641843-10660910 GCF_000633955.1 Camelina sativa | reverse complement strand
AGACAAAACGTTTAGCCGTTTCACCAAGAATGTCATGAACTTCATGCGTAAGTTTAGCTGTTCGACATCCACAACCGCGGTCCCAAGGTCCATCCCCGAGGATACCATACCAATGCCAGGACGCCCTTCCGCGAACCTAGAGCGAACACCTTCTCCGATTCCATCACCCGCACGTCAATCTTCATATGTGCCACGACAGCGCCCATCTTCTCCCGTCCCTTCACGCCACTCATCACATGAATCTAGGGAGAGAAGGGGACGCGGTTTGCGTGGTTCAAGAGCCTCCTCAAGTCGTCGATCAGCGCGTCGTTCTGCAGCTCAAGCTGAGCAAGAGGTTGAGCAACAAGTTGGGCAGCAAGGTGATTATCAGCCTACGGATGTGGTAGTATTAGTCTCGGACCATGGCGAGTCTAGAGTCGACAACATGCAGTGCGACGAGCAGCCGAGCACTTATCAGAACACTCAAGCGGTTGAGCAACAAGTCGACCAACCAGGTGAGACCACTCCTGCGGATCCCGAACACGGTGAAGGACAGAGCCAGTACCACGCACCAGCTCCTTGGGCGAGCTCAGACTCCTTTTTCTACTACTGAGGTACTCCTACCTTCCTTTGTATATACCATTTCATTTCTGCATTGTTTGTATTGTGATTCTTAAATCCTCCAGCAAATTTTTCTTACACAGGAGACTGTGTATTTTAAGTTTGGGGGAGGGTTTGAGATGATGTATCTAATGTCGTGTTTTGTGATTCTTATTTCAAATCTTTGCATCATATCATGTTTGAGTCTGCATCCATCTATTTGTATAGAAAAACCATAAAAAAATTTAAAAAAAAAAATTTCGAAAATTTCCACAAAAACAGAGTGTTCATGTAGTTTGCAATTGCATATTAGGATTGAGTCTAGGTTTATTCATATAGGGTTGTTGCATTTAGCATAGGGGTTGATGATGATTGTAACCTTGTTAGCATGTTGGATTCAATAGGATAGGATCAAGGCCCTTGTTCTTAGTTCTTTGATGCTTGTTGATTGAACTTGAAAATTTAAGATTGAAGCATGTTTTGAATTGATATCATTCCCTATCTACTTGAACCTAATCCTGACTTGCAATTATCCTGTTATGCATTGAAGTTGAACTCATGGATACCATATACATACTTGGATTGTCTTTCACATTTTTACCACCCTTGTCGATCCAAGTAGCTGATTCCCATCTTTGGAACAGTTCCCCGCACCCTTAACCAACCGTTCTTTCAAGCCAATTGTATTCTTGAATGTCAGGCCTTTTTCCGAGTTGAGCTTGTTAGAAAGTGTTAGGTTCTAACCGACAAGAGTAGGATCCTGTGTAGTTCTAGTTCGCGTTATCCGGACTAGTAGGACTAGGTGAGAACTCGATTTTGGGTATTGGGTATGGATTTGTGCAGAAAAGTGAAGTGTAAACAGAAAGTAA
Source organism: Camelina sativa (assembly GCF_000633955.1). Taxonomy (NCBI): domain Eukaryota; kingdom Viridiplantae; phylum Streptophyta; class Magnoliopsida; order Brassicales; family Brassicaceae; genus Camelina; species Camelina sativa. The sequence continues at coordinate 10,659,462 of NC_025699.1, read as the reverse complement.
AGGGGAGAAAGTCTTTAGGAGGGGGATGTGTTTTCAAGGTTTACAAGTCTAGTAAAGGATTTGGGTTGAGCAAAACAATGAGTTATTGGTTCTGGGCATAAAACGAAAAGATTAGACAAAGGAAAGAAAGTAAAAATGCTTATGATGTCTAGAGTCCTTAGAAGAAAAGAAAAAGAACCATAGTGATAATAAAGATTTCCCAATCTGCTAGAATGATAATAAGTGAACTTCCCCTAAGACCAAGTATAAAGAGTGAAAGAATGGGTTTGAGATGATGTTTCTGATGAAGGGTAGAGATAGGACCAACTTCGGTTTGGAATGTTCTTTGGGTAGACAGGACGCTGCTCTTGTATGTATCAGTTGGTTTCAACCTTTAGCCTTCTCTTAAGCTCAACTCATTTTTGTGAGAGAACCTTGTCATGTATTGATGAAACCACTCGAGAAGGAGACCATCTAAGTCTCCAACCCTTCACCCTAGCCAAATGAGTTCAACGACATTGCTTAGCTTGATTCACGGTTCTCTGTTAATGAATGTTAAAGGGAATGATTGATAGGATTGCATGTTAAAAAAAAATATAGAGTTCTTTCACCATGCATCATAGAACTAAAAACAAGGACCTTGATTCTAACTATTTTATTTAGCATGTTTTAGGTTCTGAGACCCCATCTTCACACCTCTTCTCCATACTCTATTCTTGATTGTTTGCTTGAGGGCAAGCAAAGAGTAAGCTTGGGGAAGTTGATATGTCTATATTTTGTCTCTCCTTAGCCTATTTTTATCATGCATTTAGCTAGGATAACTCATTGGTTTGCATCGTTTTCTAGTTTTTTCTATACACTTTGCACGTCTAGGTAGCTCTTGCATCATCCTTGCATACATTGTGCATTTTGGAGTATTTCAGGTATTTAGGAAACGTTGGAAGCTATTCTCGTCCGAGCCATGGTCACCATCTTCATTCTCGTCCGAGCCATGGTCACCATCTTCATTCTCGTCCGAGCCATGGTCACCATCTTCATTCTCGTCCGAGCCATGGTCACCATCTTCATTCTCGTCCGAGCCATGGTCACCATCTTCATTCTCGTCCGAGCCATGGTCACCATCTTCATTCTCGTCCGAGCCATGGTCACCATCTTCATTCTCGTCCGAGCCATGGTCACCATCTTCATTCTCGTCCGAGCCATGGTCACCATCTTCATTCTCGTCCGAGCCATGGTCACCATCTTCATTCTCGTCCGAGCCATGGTCACCATCTTCATTCTCGTCCGAGCCATGGTCACCATCTTCATTCTCGTCCGAGCCATGGTCACCATCTTCATTCTCGTCCGAGCCATGGTCACCATCTTCATTCTCGTCCGAGCCATGGTCACCATCTTCATTCTCGTCCGAGCCATGGTCACCATCTTCATTCTCGTCCGAGCCATGGTCACCATCTTCATTCTCGTCCGAGCCATGGTCACCATCTTCATTCTCGTCCGAGCCATGGTCACCATCTTCATTCTCGTCCGAGCCATGGTCACCATCTTCGTTTCGTCCGAGCCATGGTCACCATCTTCATTCTCGTCCGAGCCATGGTCACCATCTTCGTTTCGTCCGAGCCATGGTCACCATCTTCATTCTCGTCCGAGCCATGGTCACCATCTTCGTTTCGTCCGAGCCATGGTCACCATCTTCATTCTCGTCCGAGCCATGGTCACCATCTTCGTTTCGTCCGAGCCATGGTCACCATCTTCATTCTCGTCCGAGCCATGGTCACCATCTTCGTTTCGTCCGAGCCATGGTCACCATCTTCATTCTCGTCCGAGCCATGGTCACCATCTTCGTTTCGTCCGAGCCATGGTCACCATCTTCATTCTCGTCCGAGCCATGGTCACCATCTTCGTTTCGTCCGAGCCATGGTCACCATCTTCATTCTCGTCCGAGCCATGGTCACCATCTCCGTCTCGTCCGAGCCATTGTCACCATCTCCGTTCCGTCCGAGCTATCCGTCCAAGCCATGCTCCTCAGCCTTCCATCCGAGCTATGATGACATTGGATTCCATTCGACGCACATGGACTTGATCGCACATGTCGGGAAGAAAGACGTTTGGTTTCACATGCTTCAGGAGATTACCGAACCGACGCTTTACCTTGTCGTTTTAAGTTTTAGGGCTTTCCATGTTGGACTACTATATATACATTTTGTTAAGTCTTTGCGGAGACATCTTATCTTTTAATCTCGTTTTCGTTCCCAGAAGGTTTTTAACCTAGCATCCAAAACACGTTCTCAGACTTGTATTCCGATATCGTTGAGATTTATTGAGATTTTGCATTTGATTCCTTCTACAAAGTTGTTAATCTTATTTTTATCTATCTTATTATGCTTGATTCAATGATTTCTGTGTTTGCATCCTTGACTATGATTTTCGGATCTGAGTAGTGTGGTAGTTCCTGAGGATGGGATAGATTAGGTGGAGGATCTTAGGATGTAGAGTGTTTAAGCTTTGATTGTAAAATTCCCTTCTGGACTAGAGTTAGAATTACTTGTTTCTCTCTGATCAATTGGAACTAGGTTCGAGACATTTCCGCACCCAAAAGGTGTTTGATGAAATGTCTGACCAACTAGTGCCAGAGACTTACGTTCCTAGCCTAAGAGATTAGTTGTCTAGGATGTTTGTTGACACGAATGAACTTGTCTGTCATGCCTGCTCGACCACGTTTCTCTAGCGAGAGCTAGGTATGGAAGTGGTTGCGTCTGAGTAGCTTTTGCCAAGAGATTGGATTAGCTAAGTTGTGATGTTCATTGTTTAGGGATACTTTGCTTATGGTATGTTAAACACTCCTTAGACTAGAATACTCCACCGACATCAATTACCCCATCCTTAGGACTTCTTTCTTTCTGATTTTATTACATTCTTGGAACTGTTTCGTTTGTTCATGCTTAGAATCGTTTGCGTTTTTATTCACTTTCGCTTCTTGTCATGCATTCTTGTTTCTTGTTCTGTGACTCATTTCCATTTCGCATTTTGATCATTCTAGGACTCTTAGATAAAAACACTCTTTGAATTGGCTTAACTTGTGATTCCTTGATGACATCTTGATTGCTAGCAACATCCCATTTGGATTGACACCTTAAATACTACAACACTTAAGGTTAATTGAACCTGCTAGGAGACACAAAAATCTTAGTATCATAAGACAAACAGAGATGGTCCTTAGTCCTTCTTACACTTCATCACATGGAGATTTAACTTCTCTTTTAAAATATTCACCAACAAGTGATGTTATGTCATCATTAAAGTTGAAGTAAATGTTTTAAAGCCAGCACTAAGTTAACTTTAATGAAGTAAAAATATCACGGTAGTAAAACTAATTAACTTCTCTTCCCGCCTATAAAACTAACCCCATACTCTGTCTTTCATTCCATAAGAGAAAACAACATAGAAAGATGAGTGTAAGAAGATTTGTGAATATCTCTCTGCTAGTAGCAGCTCTAGTTTCATCACTATGCGAGTCTCAGAAGAACTTTGCATGTGATAAAAATGCCCCTGCGACGGCTAAGTACGGTTTCTGTAACGTCTCGTTGTCGTATGAAGCACGCGCCAAAGATTTGATCTCACGTCTCTCCCTCACGGAAAAAGTCCAGCAACTCGTAAACAAAGCCACAGGAGTTCCAAGGCTCGGTGTTCCTCCGTACGAGTGGTGGTCGGAAGCTCTCCACGGCGTCTCCGACGTTGGACCAGGGGTAAAAGCATCATAATTGTACATATATGAATATGATGAACATACATCATACATGAGTTGTTTATGTTATAAACGCCAACGTTTTTGACTTTTTTTCTAAGGTGCGTTTCAACGGGACTGTGCCTGGAGCGACTAGTTTCCCGGCGACGATATTAACGGCAGCGAGCTTTAACACATCGTTGTGGCTAAAAATGGGAGAAGTGGTTTCTACGGAGGCTCGAGCGATGCACAACGTAGGACTTGCTGGCCTAACGTATTGGAGTCCCAACGTTAACGTCTTTAGAGATCCAAGATGGGGTCGTGGTCAAGAGACGCCAGGGGAGGATCCTCTCGTTGTTTCAAAATACGCTGTGAACTACGTTAAGGGCTTACAAGACGTTCACGACGCCGGAAAATCACGGCGGCTTAAGGTCTCTAGCTGCTGCAAGCATTACACTGCTTACGATGTTGATAACTGGAAAGGCATCGATAGATTCCACTTCGACGCCAAGGTAATACATAAATACATAAAATTTCAATTCCTTAGAATTGATCTTAAATGTTGATGTATCTGTGATTGTTTTGGTGGGAAGGTAACTAATCAAGACTTGGAAGACACGTATCAGCCGCCATTTAAGAGCTGTGTAGAGGAAGGAGATGTGAGCAGTGTGATGTGTTCTTACAACAGAGTTAATGGTATCCCAACTTGTGCAGACCCTAATCTTCTTCGTGGAGTTATCCGAGGCCAATGGCGTCTTGATGGGTCAGTAACGTTTTTTACTTTCTTGCCCCTTAACAAGAACCAGTTCGACCTGAAGATCGAGTTATATAATGGCGTATTGATTTCTTTTAATCTTTCTGGTCGCAGGTACATCGTTTCGGATTGTGATTCCATTCAGGTCTATTTCGACGACATTCATTACACCAAGACACGTGAAGACGCAGTTGCTATTGCTCTCAAAGCAGGCAAAAAACTTTAGATGATCATCTCAAAAGAATCATTATATTAGAAATGTCATTTTTGATCTTTGAGAAGTAAACTATGTTGTTCTGTCTGAAACAGGTTTGAACATGAACTGTGGAGATTTTCTAGGCAAGTACACAGAGAATGCAGTGAAGCTTAAGAAATTGAACGGATCAGAAGTTGATGAAGCGCTGATTTACAACTACATTGTTCTCATGAGGCTCGGATTCTTCGATGGAGATCCAAAATCGCTTCCCTTTGGTCATCTTGGACCGTCTGATGTTTGCAGCAAGGACCATCAAATGCTTGCGCTGGAAGCCGCGAAGCAGGGGATTGTACTACTTGAGAACAGAGGAGATCTTCCATTGTCAAAGACCGCGGTTAAAAAACTTGCGGTCATAGGTCCAAACGCAAATGCTACAAAGGTAATGATTAGTAACTACGCGGGTGTGCCTTGTAAGTACACAAGCCCTTTACAAGGGCTGCAAAAGTATGTACCCGAAAAGGTTGTTTACGAGCTGGGATGTAACGATGTCAAATGCGGTGACCAAACACTGATTTCAGCAGCGGTCAAGGCGGTTTCAGAGGCTGATGTGACGGTTTTGGTGGTTGGATTGGATCAGACGGTAGAGGCAGAGGGTCTTGACCGGGTTAACCTAACCCTTCCGGGTTATCAGGAAAAGCTGGTGAGAGATGTGGCTAATGCAGCAAAGAAAACAGTTGTTTTGGTCATAATGTCTGCTGGACCTATAGATATCTCCTTCGTCAAGAATCTGAGCAAGATTAGCGCGGTATTATGGGTTGGGTACCCTGGTCAAGCTGGAGGAGACGCTATAGCTCAAGTCATCTTTGGTGACTACAATCCTTGTAAGCCTCTTATTAAAACCCTAAACCCTAATTAATTAAAACCTAGACACCATTACTTACGTACTTATTTGTGTTTGTTGTTGCATCAGCTGGGAGACTACCAGAGACATGGTACTCACAAGAGTTTGCAGATAAGGTTGCGATGACAGACATGAACATGAGACCTAACTCAACCTCCGGTTTCCCTGGAAGATCTTACAGATTCTACACAGGGAATCCGATTTACAATTTCGGATACGGACTTAGCTACTCTTCTTTCTCTACTTTCGTTCTCTCAGCTCCATCGTTCATACACATCAAAACCAATCCAATCTTGAAACTAAACAAGACAACATCTGTCGACATCTCCACCGTAAACTGCCACGATCTCAAGATCCGAATCGTTATCGGGGTCAAGAACCACGGGCTACGGTCTGGAAGCCATGTGGTGCTCATGTTCTGGAAACCACCTAAGTGTTCAAAGTCTTTGGTGGGTGGTGGCGTGCCACAGACGCAACTGATAGGGTTTGAGAGAGTAGAAGTTGGGAGAAGCATGACAGAGAAAGTTACCATTGAGTTTGATGTCTGCAAAGAACTTAGCCTTGTGGATACTAACGGTAAAAGGAAACTAGTCACAGGGCACCACACGCTTGTTATCGGTTCTAACAGTGATCAACAAATCTATCATCATCTCAACGTTAGATTGGCGGGAGATTCAACGGTTTCTATCTAAAAAACAACAGAGCCCACAGATTCTACTAAAGTTGTTATTGTCAAAAGTCAATACTGTAATGCTATCATGAATTATGACCAAAACCTAAATAAAAAATTGGTATAATGCCACAAACAGGGTCAATTCTTATCCAAATATTTGAACCGAGATATATAGTAGTCAACATAATACAAAGAAAAATTTAACTTGTCTTCTTTTATGCCACATTATATAAATAGTAGGTTTCTATAAGATATGTTTTGTATTGCAGAAAAATATAATTTTCATGGAGGGGTTAATTCCATATCTGATTCATGCTATCAAGAAAGACCATAACCGTGATCATCAGATGTATCGATCCATGTCTGTAGGATCGAGCCGAAGCTATCGACCATTAATGATGGGACAAGAAGGTGAAGGATCTTCTTCAGTACATGGATCTTCTCACCGTCGAACTAGATCAGAGTACAATCCACCTGTTGTAATGGATATGTTTGATCAGAGATCTTCAGGTTTTGGTCAAAAATTTGTGAATAAAGATTCCTCTTCTCAAGATATAGCAACAAAGACTTAACTTGCATGGAGTTGTTGATTTTATGTAAGAAAGAAACATTTACAATTCTGATTTTATATTTCTGTTATTTAAATTTGTAATAAATATGATTATCAATGAAATTAATTTATTTTTTCTTTCTAATTTACTATATTAATCCAATACAAAAAATCAATTGTGTTTTTCCTTAATTTGACTTAACAAGAATGGCCAATAATAGTAAAGTGAACTGTCAAAACAACTTAATAATAAACAGGAACAAAAAAATGCTGTTGATTGCTTGGCAGTCAAGGAAGAAGTATCCACATTAGGGCTTTTGATCAGAAGAAAAGCAGTTAAGGATTTCCCAAAAACCCTTTTACTCCATTTTGAGAAGAATCAAAACATAAACACATTAGATTCCACCAATCTTTGTTCTTGTCTGTATGCATGCAACAGATTGAGAAACGTCGCCTTCTCTGTTCTTGCCTCTTTGTGTTTCTTCTCATACAATTACAAGCAATGGCAGAATTAAGATCAGGGGTTCTTTTCAAGCTTCTAGAAGAAATGGGAGTCGGGAAAGTGCGAAGAGACGTCGATCACAGACCGGTTTTGCTGCAGATAAGAAGCATAATCCCTGTGTTAGCAGCTGGAGGGTTATGGCCAAACAAAGGTTTCTTCTTGAGAATTTCAGATTCAACACATTCAATGTATGTCTCATTGCCTCGAGAAGAGAACGATCTTGTTCTCTACGACAAGTTACAAATCGGTCAATTGATATTCGTCGAGAAGCTTGAGTTTGCTTATCCGGTTCCTATGATCAAAGGCATTAGACCAACTCCAGGTCGAAGGGTTTGCATCGGTGATCCAATCGATCTAATCCCTAAAGAAAGGATCGAAAAGTTCTGTGGCGGTATATCGGATATTGAGCAAAGCTACGATCAACAAGTGAAGAGGCCAAGAAGAACGAGATGGAATAACTCAAGCGTCTCTGAGTTAAATTTTACGGATTTAGGGTTATCGAAAAACCTTTCGAGTGTAATGGAAGAAATAGATGATACAGAGTCAATGGTTTCGAGTTGCTCTTCGTCTTTATCTTCTGTAGCTAGGAGAAGAAGCTGGATAGGTTTGAGTGATAATAGAAAGAGAAGAGAGTCATTAGATCCATCCATGATTAAGACTCATGATCATGACAGTAAACATGTTTCAAGAGCTCGAAGTTCTATTGCTGTAAGTTTTACAGAAAATGACTTTTTGCAATCACATCTCCTTAGACAAATTCTGACATTTGTTTTTCTTTCAATAAATTTTCAGGCTTCGCCTTCTGCTTCTGTCCGAAGTTATGGAGGGATAGAGGAGAAGTCAAGTAGTAGTAGAACAAGAAGAAGAGATGGTGTAGTTTCACCATCTCCAAGATGGGCTAAAAGTTTAAGCTGTGGAAATGGAAGTAATAGGAGTAAGAACCTTCTTCCACCTAAAAGCAAAACCCTTGAATCCTCTGATTCGATATCGAGGAAAAGAAGCTGGACGGAGACAGAGATCCTCTGGAATTCACTTCCTCCAAAAGTTGTAAATCTCGGAAAGGTAAGTAATACTAATAATAGCTTTTGATCAAATCATAAACATGTGTGATTTATCTGTTTGAAAAGGGAGTTCATTCACGAATTTGGCAGGACGTTCTGAGACAGAGAGATACGGCTATTCGAGCTGCATCCCAAGCTTTGTTAGAGGCTTCAGCTGCTGAAAGATTGCTCAAATGTCTAAGGTACATAAACTTTAATTGAGACACAACACAACTAATTGTATCTTCTTGCTCAAGAAATTTTCTAACTGAAATGTTATAGGTCATACTCGGAGCTTTCGGACAAGAGAAACCAACATCATCAAAATCAAGAGCTACGAATTGGAGAATTCTTGAGTTTCCAAGATGAGTTAAGCAAGAGCAGGCTCATCATTCAATCACTATCAACTGAAGAAACAGAGCATTGCAATTCCAACATAGTGAAAACAGGGGATGAGAGACGCGAAAAGGCGACTCAGTGGATCAAATCAGCATTGGCTACCGATCTCAAACTGGTTTCTTTATCTGCAAGTAAGCCTACACAGAGCCCCGGGAGAAAGGCTCTTACCCTAATTTCTCAAGAAATCGAAGACCGTGAAGGTAACACAAGCGAAATTGACTCGGAATTGGGACAGAGAAAGGAGAGGTTAGGAAGAGCATCAAGCGAACTCAGAAACTGGCTTAGGGAAGAAGGAAGAAGTTGGTATCTAAGCCGAGTCGAGAAGTATTTAGATGAGATTAGTAATGGAACAAAGTGGAGAGAGATGAGCAGTCAACAAGTAGGGGAAACAATGTATCAGATAAAACGAGTGAGTGATTGGTTAGACGCCATTGTTAAAGGAGACAAAGAAGAAGAAGAAGAAGAAGAAGAGGAAGTGGTGATGATGATGATGACAGAGTCTGAAACAGAGGCTTGTCGTAGGGTAAGAAACAAGATTTATAGGATTCTATTGAAACATGTTGAGACAACTTCTTTGTTAAGTCATCAACGTAGTAACATCATGTCTCATCATCAACAACATTTGTTCTGAAAAGACAATGTTACTTTTTTGTTTCTCTGTTGATTGTTTCCAGTTAGGCCACAAGGTACTAGAATTTTCATGTAAAATTTAATTTGGTTTAGTGGATGATAAGTCTAACCAAACCGGACTGGGGAAAGTAGCAGAAATATTAATTACGTCACGATTTTGGTATCTATTTTTTTGTTGGTTTTAGACTTTGAGTTAATTTCGTAACGTTTTTAGTAACAAGTTACAATATCTTATCAACGTCCATTTGTATAAATTGTGTATGGCAGTGTATTTACGAATTTGCCACAAATGGACTTATCAAGTAGATAAGCCAATAAAACGAAGGTTTAGCAAAAAAACAAAAAAAAAGATATACAGATTTAGGATTTTATTTTTTAAACAAAGCTAGTAAAATACGTGACAAGTGAGATCTCAGTGATATCAAAAAAAAAAAAAAGAGGGGAGATCTGAGTTTCTGTTACACTACTATCTCGGTCTCTCTTCTGACCAGGTTTCTCATCAAATTAGGGTTTTTTTTTGTTGTTGTTGTTAACTTCGCTCCAAGATCTCGGATCAGTTCTCAAAAGGATTCATTTCAAAGATCAGATAAAATCATGTCGGTAGATAAAGATCTTTCATCGGAACGACCAGAATCCAAAAGGCAGAAGAAAGAACCCTCGTTTTCATTGTTGTCTCCTGATAACTGTGGTCACTGGTACATTCGTCATGGAGTCTGCACCGTCTGCAGATCAAAGGTAGACAAAAATAGCCAAGGCCGAGCACTCGACTATCATTTCGACGGTTTACAGCTAAGCCAAGAGGCTTTAGCGTTAACAAAGCGTCTCACAACGAACTTCTCTTGTCTCAACATGAAGAAGCTTCACCTTGTTCTTGACTTGGACCACACGCTTATTCACTCCGTTAGGGTTCGATGTCTCTCCGAAGCAGAGAAGTATCTCATCGAAGAAGCGGGTTCAACTACAAGAGAAGATCTGTGGAAGATGAAGGTCAGAGGAGATCCCATACCGGCCATAACCATCGAATACTTGCTGAAGCTACGGCCTTTTGTTGGCGACTTCTTGAAAGAAGCCAACGAGCTGTTCACGATGTATGTTTACACAAAGGGTACTCGCAGATACGCTAAAGCCATTTTGAAGCTGATTGATCCGAAGAAACTTTATTTTGGGCATAGAGTGATAACAAGAAACGAGAGTCCTCATGCGAAGACTCTTGATTTGGTTTTGGCCGATGAACGTGGAGTGGTGATTGTGGATGACACGCGTAAAGCATGGCCTAATCACAAGAGTAACCTAGTGTTGATTGGCAGATACAAGTACTTTAGGTTCGAAAGCCGATTGTCAAAGCATCACTCCGAGGAAAAAACAGACGAGAGTGAAAACAACGGTGGATTGGCCAACGTTTTAAAATTACTCAAGGAAGTTCACCGTAGATTCTTCAAGGTAGAGGAAGAGTTGGAGTCACAAGACGTTAGGTTGCTGCTGAAAGATGTAGACTTCGGTCGCCTACGAAGATTGTCTAGAATGATCACTCTCGGTATAGACCGTATTTAGAAATTTCATTTAAGCATTGCAAGTTTAATCTGTCATCTCGTTCATCCGTAAGAAAAGTTTTAGCTAAATATATTTTGACTACGAATGTGAGTATTTCACTTCTTGATTAAAGGCTCAAACTCAAACATACATTGAATTGAATCAAATTTTTTGGTTCTTTCTCCACGCCTCAATATTCGAATATGTTTTGGGTTAGTTCACTTCGTTTTCTGACATAGATGGCGATCCAGTTCGTGCCTGTAACATCTTACACAGAGACTCAATCAAAAAGACTTCTAACCAAATACAACTACTTTATTAAGTTATGAAGTGCCATCTATGTTGAGACAACTTCTTTATTAAGTCATCAGGTAGTACTACCAATATCATGTCTCATCAACACCAATTTTGTTCTGAAATTTTACTTAAGGACGTTTTTTTATTTAGTCCTGAAAATAGTATATTATGTATATTATAATGATTTCTTTGTTTCTCTTTTGATTGTTTCCGGTCTATGTCCCGATCGACTGTTATTTGTGGTTGTAGAGATTTTGATTATAAAAATTTGGCTGTAAAAATTTTGGTTGTATATACAAAAAAACTTTTAAAAGTTGAGACTTTTATTTTATTATTACTAGGATATCGGCCCGTGTGTTACCGCACGGGAAAATAAAAACTTTAAATGACTAACATTGTTAATTTCACATTTCGAGTGAAAATTTTATGAAATATTTTAACTGTATAATATAAAAAATTATAAATAATGACTAAGATGAATTAACCAAATTAGTTAAATAAAATATTTGTTATATATATTAAAATGAAAAATCGATTTAGTGACAATAAGAGAATAATGTTAAAGATATATAAATCTAAGTTGATTCAGATAATCAATTTTAAAAAATATTCACATAAAATAAATTTTAAATTATTATTTTATCGAAATTTATAAAAAAATAATAAAAGAATCAGGGAAAAAGAGCTCATAGCTGCAACCAACCAAATTGACTAAAAAGATAAATCTAAAAATTAGAAATCACAATTAATTACCTAAATTAATACTTGAAAGACATGATAAATACGAGTTAGATGGAAAATGACACCAAACAAAAGTTAGATGAATGAATCAATAAATAAAACAATCAAAATTTTTAGTTTTCGCACCTTTTTGTTTCACACTTTTTTGTTTCACACATCTTTGTTTTCACACTCTTTGTTTTTATATATATATAAAGATTTTTATGGATTCTAAAAAGAGTTTTTTTTTTCTTTAAGTATTATTAATGATTTTACCCTTTGTTAATGATCTCCAAAGTTGCAAAGACTCGATCTAACAATTTTGTTTCTTTGTTCCACCCCCAACTTTTCATGGAATACAAAAAATAAGTTTCGAATTTATTGTTTTCTGAGTATTTTTTAAACTTACAAGTTAATAAATAAATCATTGATTTATATGTTTATATATTATAGCAAACTCACTTTTAGGGGTCAATTTAAATATAACAGATGAGATTGTTTTTATTATCTCATCTAACTGTTTAGATTCGTTAATGATCTTAAAAGTTGCAATATTTGGATCCAACAATTGTGTTTCTTCGTCGTGCTCCCAGCTTTCAATGTTCACATTTGTTAGTTTTCGCATATTTTTGTTTCACACCTCTTTGTTTATAGAGAAATACCCTAAAATAGCACTTAAACAAGTTTTATGGACAACTATAGCACACATTCCATAAATTTTCAAAAATAGCATTATTTAACACATTAAAGTATTTAAAATTAATTTTTAGAATTTTTTTTCTTAGGTTTGGGTTCTCAATTTCACATTTAGGGTATAGTTTTGAAGAGTAGGGTTTAGTATTTTGAATTTAGGACTTAATTTTGAAAGATTAATTGGTGCTATTTTTGGAATTTTAGAGATGTTGTGCTAAGTTTGGAAAAAAAACTTACTTTGGTGCTATTTTTTAGAATCTCCCTTGTTTATATATATATATATTTATGGACCTTGAAAAGAGTTTTTGTTATTTGAGTATTGTTTAACACCTCCAAATTTAAAAATTCTGAGTATTATTTTCTTTCAATTTATTAAGCAACATTGATTCACTCATCTTTGCAAAAATTTGGATTGTTTTATTTATTGATTCATTCATCTAACTTTTGTTTGGTCTCGTTTTCCATCTAACCCGTATTGATAATCTCTTTCAAGTATTAGTTTAGGTAATTAATTGTGATTTCTAATTTTTCAAAGATTTATCTTTTTAGTTAATTTGGTTGGTTGCAGCTATGAGCTCTTTCTCCCTGATTCTCTTTTTTTTTTTTTTTATAAATTTCAATAAAATAATAATTTAAAACTTATTTTATGTGAATATTTTTCAAAATTGATTATCTAAATCAACCTAGATTTATATATTTTTAACATTATTCTCTTATTGTCACTAAATAGATTTTTCATTTTTATATATATAACAAATATTTTATATAACTAATTTGGTAAATTCATCTTAGTCATTAGTCCCTTCGGGGAGATCCGATAAAAAAATCATCTTAGTCATTATTTATAACTTTTATATAGTTAAAACATTACCATAAAATTTTCTCTCGAAATGTGAAATTAACAAAGTTAGTTATTTAAAATTTTCACTTTCCTGTGCTATAACGCACGGACCGACATCCTAGTATTATATAATATTAAAACAAAATAATCATTATCAGATAGTAGAAGTCAATTTCATCTAGTAGGAACGCATATAAACACCATGTAAATCCTTGTACAAATAACAGGTCGCTAAAACAGGTCGCACTCGAGCAACACTTTTTGTTTTGACAGCTCCAGTCTGATTGAATTCAACCAAAATTAACAATTGTGTACATACAATTCTAAACTTAAAATTAAAATCTATACTATTAAAAGAGAAGCATTTTTAATAAAAAGTCATAGGGTTAGACATTATTACAATGAAATGCCACTGAAAACAGAATAAGGATATGTAAATCGTCTATCCAAACAGATATTACATGGGTTACATTTAGCCAAAAAGTCGGAGCCAAATCTTATACGGATCGTGTATCAAAGAGTCTTCTGCCGAAACTATAATTTAGGAAACAAGAATCACAAAATTTTAAATTAAAAACGTAAATAAATTTAATAGCTTCCTCAATTTAAAGAGTTTCCAAAATGTTGTTGTCGAGATAATAAGAATTTAGGAAACAAGAATTAGACAAATATAATTTGTTGCCAAAATATTTATATAAAGAGATCTCAATCTTTTGAAAATATTCTAATTATCATACAAACCAGTAATATTAGTGATTTGATTGATTATGATTAGGAAATCTAATATATGATCGGATTTGGATAGTTTCAAGAAAATACTCCTGAAATTTTAGGAAAATTTGGATTTGGATATTTTACAAACTAAAACAAACTAACATTTTCAAAATAATTTCAAACTATATACAAACATATTTTATATAAATGTTTTTTGGCACATACATAATATATTTCAAAATTTATAACAAACTTAGTTTATGAAATCTAACCCCGCACGTACATGCAGGTCTGAATCTCTGACTCTCATAGTCTCATCTCATGTCATTGTTTATAATTAAACTGACGGTAACTTTAGATATAGAAGAGAACAACACGTATTTGTATAGTATATTTGTGTGTTCATCCACACAACATATAGCATAAGGTGTAGATATGTATGTCCCATAATGAAAAACTTTAATAACACATTTTATAAACTAATTACAAATTGTAAATTCACATTGTCTATTTAATTTTCATTTAATTTATGTGTTATTTAAATTCTGTCAATCAAACAAAACAAAAAGATGTTTACACATTTTAGAATTAAGTAATTTTTATTTTAATTTTATGTATCATAAAAACATTTCCATAGATATTTCTATTTTTATCAAAAAAATAAAAATATGACAACTATTCTTGATAAAATAGAAGATGAGACGGGTTTTTAAAGTCTCATAGACTTATCTATTTCAAATATCATGACTAATTATAGCAGGTATAAGATAAGAACGTGTAATTCGAAAAAAAAAGCATTATAACATAAAAAAAAACTGGGTAACGAGTTAAAATATTAACTTTTTGGTAGCTATATTCATTTCTCAAAATCTCACTAATTTGAATAAGCGTCAACTTTAGAACGGGACGTGCCTACTCTACGATGATTATTTCAAAAATGTTGAGTAGATTTTAATATTTTATATAGTTTCAGAATATCATAACCGAAAATAATCTCTTACCCAATCCCTTAAAATGTATATCTTACATATTAGAAAAAATGATTTATTGAAATGTTTGTTATCCACGAGGTTTACAATTTCAAGCAAGGTGAATGCATACATTATTCATGTGGTTTTGTAGGGTGAATTTTCTACGGACCATAGAAATATTAAATTCATTATCGGACAAACCTATTGAAACAACCCGACCCCTTTTTTTTTTTTAATTAAAAACAATATATATAATTAAGCATCCTATACTACTTAATTAACCAACCCACACACAGTAACCAACCAATATTAAACCAACATCCAATTACATGCACAGCGGAAACATATCAATAATACAAAACCAATACAATAACATTTCTATCCATTCTATCCAGCAACCTAACATATCTCTATCCAAGGTTCCATCCTAAACAATATAACAAAGACCAACAACACACAAACGAGACCCTAGTTCATCCTCCTCCTCATCGCCATGATTCCACGTCACATACCTGCACACCACAAACAACAATTGAGATGCGTAAGTATTATCATAAATACTTAGTGAGGCCGTCCTCCCATCTACTGGGTTATACACACAAGCATATGAGACCCTCAAGTTTAAGCAAAACAAACAACACACAACAATACATCAAACCAGGAAAACAAGTCTCGACTGAGACCAGTGTCGACCGATGCCTCACGGTGTCGATCGATGCTACAAACAATGGTGTCGACCGATGCTAAACAGTGTCGACCGATGCCACTCCAAATGGTGTCGACCGATGCTTCCTAGTGTCGATCGATGCCTCCTCTGCAGACACGATCTGCGCGAAACCGAACATCGAACTCTCCTTCCCAATCATCTCGAATCCGTCTCAAACTCACCCAATTACCTCAGAAATCACTGGGAATCACAAAAACAACGAACCCAAGCAACAAAACAACACAAACAGCAAAGAAAACACACAAACAAGAGAGATCTCATGCTTAGATCAACCATGGTCAAGCACTCACCTCAAGAACAGGAAGATTGGATTGAGAAACGTGGAAAACAACACCTCCAGAAGCTCCCCCTTCGTTTCCAGCAACAGCTAACCCTCCTACAGCCTCAGATCTCTCCAAAAACCCCAAGAACAAACCCAGAAAGTCACAGAAACGTTTTCTCTCTTTTCTCTCTTTCTCTTTCTCTCAAAAGCGGCGACTACCAACAAAATAACACGACCTAGGGTCGTTTTCCCCTTTTACACACGATTTAGGGATTTTAATTGAACCAAACCGAACCAATCGACAATTAAATCAAACCCGACCAAACCGGAAAAACATGGTGTCGATCGATGCCACCAAGGGTGTCGATCGACACCCACACCAAATTTACAAAAATTGGTTCGCGGATGTTACAATTCTCCCCCACCAATAAGGATTCGTCCTCGAATCCCGCAAAACCGTCCAACTGTCAAAGACCTCCGTGCCACCGTCAACACGGCCCGCACGTCCCCGACCGGACTAAATACCGTCAGCCAAGGTTTCCCGTGCACTGTCGCAACAGCCCGCACACCTCCGACTGAACCACGAGGTCTCCCTCTAGTCAATATACTCACATCAAAGACACTATTTGCTCACAACTCAGTGCTTCCCCCGTCCGTGGTCGCAACCAACGAATCATGCCGGCTCGCTATCAGGCCAACCGCCTTAAGCTACGGCATCCAGGAAGTCACTCACACACACACTCCCCCCGCTCTCAGGTCGCAACCTTCGAGTCATACCGGCTCACTGCCAGGCCACAGCCTACAGCTACGGTATCCAGGGAGTCTCACACGCCCACTCCCCCCGCTCTCGGGTCGCAACCCTCGAGACATACCGGCTCACTGCCGAGCCACGGCTCACAGCTACGGTATCCAGGGAGTCTCACACGCCCACTCCCCCCGCTCTCGGGTCGCAACCCTCGAGACATACCGGCTCACTGCCGAGCCACGGCTCACAGCTACGGTATCCAGGGAGTCTCACACGCCCACTCCCCCCGCTCTCGGGTCGCAACCCTCGAGACATACCGGCTCACTGCCGAGCCACGGCTCACAGCTACGGTATCCAGGGAGTCTCACACGCCCACTCCCCCCGCTCTCGGGTCGCAACCCTCGAGACATACCGGCTCACTGCCGAGCCACGGCTCACAGCTACGGTATCCAGGGAGTCTCACACGCCCACTCCCCCCGCTCTCGGGTCGCAACCCTCGAGACATACCGGCTCACTGCCGAGCCACGGCTCACAGCTACGGTATCCAGGGAGTCTCAAAATCCCACTCTAAGGTCGTCACCCTAAAGCGCGCTCACGGATCGTCATCCGAAGCAAACATACCACTCCCACTCTCTAGCCACAAAGTCTAGTGAGCTATCGGTATCACATGAGTTGGGCCCACACAATCCTGAGCAAGTAAGTCCGATGTCAACGAGTATCTCCCGACTAGATCTACCTCAACACTTTCCATTTCTGGAAACTTCTATTTTTAGA
>NC_025699.1:10630029-10640770 GCF_000633955.1 Camelina sativa | reverse complement strand
AAGCAAAAGGAAAATAATTCACCCAATTAAATTCCTAACCGCTCTAACCATCCATTTAACCATCCTAGAACCGTAAAGGCTCTGATACCAAACTGAAACAACCCGACCCCTTTTTTTAATAATAAATATAATATTTAATTAAGCATCCTATACTACTTAATTAAACTATCCCAAACCACAACTATCCCAAATATGAAGTCCTATCGAACATGGCAAAGTAAAAGAGCTGGGATCCTCCAATTTCTCCTTGATTCATAGTTGAGGATCTAAGCACACTCCACTCCTCAATATTGCATTCCCAATTTATTTTACAGCTTCCTTAACCTCAATCTCCAGCTGAGCTGTCTCCTTGATGATTTCCTCTCGAAGTTCGTGTGGTGGCAAGAGCTTAGGAGGTGGAGCTTTTCGCTTGGCCATACGCTCTGCAAGCGCCTCTAATTGGATGTCAAGAGCAGCTCTGAACCTTTCATCTAATTCCCCTTCCTCTGCTGCAAGCAGTTGAGGTTGATCTGTCATCTGAACATCTACCCGATGTGTCATCTGATCACCATCATTGGGTGTGTCATCGGGTTCTGTCTCAGGTGGTTCTTCGGTTTGTTATTCTCGAACCAGTGCTCGATCATCAACTCGATCAGTCTCCTCGGGTGAAGGCTCGAGTTCATACTCAGATATGTAGTATTGGGACTCATTCATCCCATAATGACCCATATCCTCCTCATCTTGAACATCACTGTCCTCCGTGAGGTAGTCCTCATAATCATCATCAAGGAAGATGGCTTGGGCAGTGGCATAATCCTTTGCGTTCTGAATAGCTTTACCCGGAAGCTAGTTGATTTTTGGAGGTGGTTGGTTGTTGTGGTGGCCCTCCAGGTACCTCAGCTTAGTGTTGAGGGAATCATACTTGGCATTCAAGTCATTATATCCAGAAACGATCTTGTTGCTCATTTCCGCGAACCATTTTGCATTGTCCATAGCAGCCGGTGCTTGGTTTTGTATCATCTGCTGAATTAGGCCGCGTAGGTCAGCTTCTTGGGATTGGTTCTGTGGGCCTTGTTGTTGTTGGAATCCAGATGGTGCAATTGGTTGGTGGTAGTTACCGGAATACTGCTGCTTAGGAGCATAGCCTTGATTGTATTAGACAAAAGGCTTTTGCTGGACCTGGTTCCCTTGATTTGCTGATGGGTAGATTTGGTCTTGAGGATTGGCAACATTTGGGTTATGGTAGGACAGATTCGGATTTGGTTTGTAGATGTTGTACCCTTTGTTGTAACATCCTTGGTTGTTGATGTAGTTCACATCCTCTAGCTGAGCATTCTCCCCATCTTGTTGCAGAAACTGCTCTTCCTCTGAGATTGCATGGACATGCTGCTGCTGCTGGAGGAGCTTATCTAGCTTGTCATTGAGGGCTTTCATGTCCCTCTTGTACTTGGCCTCTTCCTCTCCAGTAGATCGCACAGTGCGATCATATTTCTCACTGTAATGCCCATCAGATTGAGCCAAGTTCTCCACTAGATCCCAACCTTCATCGACATCCTTGTGTAGGAAGTTACCATTGCTTGCGGTGTCCAGCAACATCCTGATCTTAGGGACTACACCTCAGTNCTCCAAGAACAAGCCCAGAAAGTCACAAAAACGTTTCTCTCCCTTTTCTCTCTTTCTTTCACTAAGCGGCGACCAAATAACTCCCCAAAAACCCTTAAACTCGTCCTTAGACGCTTATAACACGATTTAGGGATTTAATTGAACCAAACCGAACCAATTCGGCAATTATTCAAACCGGCCGAACCCAGAAATTAGTGGTGTCGATCGATGCCACTAGGGTGTCGATCGACACTCCTTTCAAAATCACAAAATCTGGTTTGCGGATGTTACACCTATCGAGATGGGTTTCACAAGCTTAACACTTTAGGTTATCTGATCAAAAAATTTTAATCTTTTAATGTTTTCTTCCAATTTGATAGTTTATGGTTTTAATAATAATTAAACTAATCAGTCACTAATTCGGTTCTTATTTTATCCGGATCCACCATCACATCAATCCAAATTTCTTTATGAAGCCGCTATTATTTCAACCTAACATTAAGAAAATGAATGTAAACAACCGATCTTAGTTTCAGTTATAAATGTTATACCCTCTAATTATATGTTACCTATCTAAAAGCATTACTCTCAACTATGGTGTATAAAACTATTTTACAAACATATTTTATATTAAAAAAATATATCACATACATAATATATTTCAAACCTCATAGCAAACTTAGTTTATGAAATCAATCCCGCACGTACGTGCGGGTCCGAATCTAGTTAACATTAAACGACAAGACAACAACATTATATTCATATATTACCCCATACATAAGTATTTTACTGTATGAAACACAATGTTTAACGACAAGTAATTAATTATATACTTTGACAACAAAATAATAATAATAATAATAATTGATTATATATTTTATTTTATTTCATCCAGTAGTAATAGACAACGAGTTATTATATAATATCGTTTTACTGAAAGATTTGATAATTATTCCTAAAATTTTTCTAAAATTTTCCTAAACATATTTTCATATTTTCCTAAAATTTTATTTTTACTGAAAGATTTGATAATTATTCTCTTTTGCGCAGATGCCAAATGCATTGGGTTGTCAAAGTATATAATTACTAATTTCAATAGGAAAATATGAGCAATTAATAAGAAAAATATTTGCAATTATAATTTATTATAATCATATAGTAAAAAGAAATTTATACAGAAAATTGATTTAAGTATACAAAGTTTAATGTGTTTAATGAGTTGTATCATTACTTTTCAATGTTTTTTTTGGTTAGTGACATCAGTTGATGGAAAAAGTAAATGATGAAGTAATGCTTTTAGATAGGTAACATATAATTAATTCATTATTATACTATTACATCATATATATAATTAGAGGGTAATAGTATAATTTAAAAGGGTAATAGTTGTTTATACGCTTAACTGAATTAATTATTATACTATTACCCTCTAATTATATGTATGATGTAATAGTATAATAATTAATTCAGTTAAGCGTATCCAGTAATGTGAGAGGCAAACATGTATTATTTTCAAATAACAAAACAGTAATCTATCCGTTATTATTTATTAGTTTTGTTTTCTGCAAACTAAAACATTAATTATTAATTATCTGGGTAGTAATTAACTTCTCTTTTAAAGTTTTTTCTTTTTTACTTATCTTATGACATATATAAATGATCATATAATGGCAGCGATTTTGATTTGCTAATCATAAAGTACTAGGTAACAACCTGCACTTTATGCGCCGATAAATCGACTTCAATAAAATTATTATAAGTAAAATTATTATTTGGAATTTAAGGGGTCATAATAATAATTTTATACATATTTTTTTATTCAAATTTATATTTAATTATTTTGTGTAAAAATATATTTCACCCGTGAAATGTGGAAAAAATGTTAATTATTGTGATAATTGTGATAATTTTATTTATTTTTAAGATTATTGTAATAATTAATTTTTAGTATATACTCCCTTTGTTTAATAAAGAGTATCATTTTAGAATTTTATTTTTGTTTCACAAAGAGTGTCATTTTACATTTCCAATGCACTATTTTATATTTTCATTGTATCTTTTTCATTAGGTTTTCTAGTTTTACTCTTAATCTATGACTAAATTAACCCATTAAACATTTATTAAATAAGAGCATATATATGTATATTTTAATATTTTCTTAATTTGTGTGAAATGTGTCCAAATGACACTTATTGTGAAACAAAGAGAGTACTTGAATAGTCATCAAATTTTTAAAAATCGGAGAATAAGTTTTGTATTTCAAAAAGTTAAATAGATGAATAAGGTTTTTAATAGTTATGAAATGTAATTTACTTTAAATAATTAAATATGTTATGAAAATTATAATTAAATTATTAAATATATTTTCTTTTTCTAATAGTTGATAAAGTCTTTCATTTCAAAAAAACTAATAGAAAGAAACATTACCTTATTTATTCTAATGACACAATTATGTAAATAACTAGATTTTAACCCGCGGTAACGCGCAAGAAAAGATTTTTAAAATAAAAAATTTTAATTTTTGAAAATTGTATTTGCTTGTTAATTTTAAGACTTGACCAGCTGTATACTGCAGACACAACAGGACAATTATTTAGGTTTTTTTGTAATAATGTTACATTTTTTCCGTATCGAAATTCTTATGTTCATAAAAAAATTAAATTTTACTACTTTTTAGATTTAACCCGTGAAAGAATTATTCTTATATTAATATATTTTAAAAATTTAGTGTTTTTAAATTTAACCCATAAGTTTAATGTTTTTTAGATTCAACCCGTGAAAGAAATCCGTAAAAATTATTATGCAATATACCGTTGATTAACTTATATTATAAATACTCCAATTAATTATATTTAACCCGTGAAATAATGAATTTTACATTTTTATCAGCATATTAATAACATTAAAGATTTAATTGTTCATATCAAACAATATAGTTATTATTCAGTATTAGAGTTCTTAAAGAAAAAAATATATTGTATAGATATTTTTGGCATATGTTATTAATTGTAATAAAATTCTAAATATATAATATTGTTTAAGGAAATTATAAACCAAATTGGTACAGACATTTTAGGAATCTAATTGATTTTGTTTTTTTGTGCAATTTTTTTAAGGATTAACTTTGTAAATAAGTATAACTTAAAGGGTATAACACCAAATATACTTCAAAAATGTTAATATAGACTAGATATTTACCCGCGGTACACCGCAGAACTATGTTTTTTTTGTTTAGAAAGGCAATATAGAATTTATTTATTATATTAACTATATATGTAAATAATATCTTTTGTATTTTTTAAATCAACTATAGTTTTACATCAATATATTATGTAGTGTATAACTTTCATTATCAACATGTATTTGTGTATTATATAGTTAGGAGATCCTTATGTTCATTAAATTTAATTTAGTCAAGAAATATACTTTTTGTGATTTTTCTTTTTCATTTACAATGTAGAGATAATCTATATATACATTTTTGGAGACATTTATAAAAAAAATCCTGAAGTTGGCACTTATTTACAAGCATGCCATTAGTATTAAATATTTTTAATTTTTAATTTACAATTTATCAAATTATGATAAAGTTTCCAATTTTTGTAAACAATTATTCCCCCCCNCCCCCATAATTGCAACTTTCCAAAACAATCGGAACTATATTTATTAATAAACATACAAAACTTCCTATATTTATTAATAAATTATGATGAATGATCGAATCATATGTTAAAAAAACATACAAAAATTGTACTATACATATATTTTAGAATATTACATATAATAACAATACCACTATCTTTAAATTGAAAAATAAAAATAAACAAACAGTCTTTTCCTTTAATAAATCACTACTTAATGAATTATATGATATAGTTCCTATAGTAAAAAAACAATAAACTTCAAACAAAACAATTTTTACACTACCTAATAGATATATATTTGTAAGGTTGTACATTTAAAAAGTAAAAACAATTATATGATATAGTTCCTATAATAAAAACAATAAACTTCAAACAAAACAATTTTTACACTACCTAATAGATATATATTTGTAAAGCTGTACATTTAAAATGTAAAAAACTTTAGTTATGTATATAATCTATAAAACAAATTACATGAACTGTTTTTTTATTAAAAAATATAGTCTTGCGGTACACTGCAGGTGAATATCTAGTAGTGTTACATAATATATTCTATTTTTATAATTATATGAGTATACTATAATTTGATTTTGTAATTTTTGTTGTTTTATCTCTATATCATTTAACACTTTTGTATTTATAGTTGTGCAAGTCGATTAAAATGGTGGAGTGTTTTTTTTTTTTTAAAGTTTATTTTTAAATCAAGAAGTTTAATCGGAAATCTAGGCTGTTATTATTGTCTACGGTTAATCAATCTATATATATATTTTTGAAGTACATTTTGTGTTATGCCCTTTTTAGTTATAGTTATTAAAAAAATTATTTACAATCTTAATCCCTTAAAAATTGCACAAACCCCCAATTACTAAAATTACTAAAATCAACCAAAATCATTAAATTTATTGCCATAAAATCTCAACAATATATCTCTAACAATTTGATTTTCCAAAAAAAAACTCTATCATTAAAGTTTTATTGCCAANGAAGAAGAAGAAGAAGAAGAAGAAGAAGAAGAAGAAGAAGAAGAAGAAGAAGAAGAAGAAGAAGAAGAAGAAGAAGAAGAAGAAGAAGAAGAAGAAGAAGAAGAAGAAGAAGAAGAAGAAGAAGAAGAAGAAGAAGAAGAAGAAGAAGAAGAAGAAGAAGAAGAAGAAGAAGAAGAAGAAGAAGAAGAAGAAGAAGAAGAAGAAGAAGAAGAAGAAGAAGAAGAAGAAGAAGAAGAAGAAGAAGAAGAAGAAGAAGAAGAAGAAGAAGAAGAAGAAGAAGAAGAAGAAGAAGAAGAAGAAGAAGAAGAAGAAGAAGAAGAAGAAGAAGAAGAAGAAGAAGAAGAAGAAGAAGAAGAAGAAGAAGAAGAAGAAGAAGAAGAAGAAGAAGAAGAAGAAGAAGAAGAAGAAGAAGAAGAAGAAGAAGAAGAAGAAGAAGAAGAAGAAGAAGAAGAAGAAGAAGAAGAAGAAGAAGAAGAAGAAGAAGAAGAAGAAGAAGAAGAAGAAGAAGAAGAAGAAGAAGAAGAAGAAGAAGAAGAAGAAGAAGAAGAAGAAGAAGAAGAAGAAGAAGAAGAAGAAGAAGAAGAAGAAGAAGAAGAAGAAGAAGAAGAAGAAGAAGAAGAAGAAGAAGAAGAAGAAGAAGAAGAAGAAGAAGAAGAAGAAGAAGAAGAAGAAGAAGAAGAAGAAGAAGAAGAAGAAGAAGAAGAAGAAGAAGAAGAAGAAGAAGAAGAAGAAGAAGAAGAAGAAGAAGAAGAAGAAGAAGAAGAAGAAGAAGAAGAAGAAGAAGAAGAAGAAGAAGAAGAAGAAGAAGAAGAAGAAGAAGAAGAAGAAGAAGAAGAAGAAGAAGAAGAAGAAGAAGAAGAAGAAGAAGAAGAAGAAGAAGAAGAAGAAGAAGAAGAAGAAGAAGAAGAAGAAGAAGAAGAAGAAGAAGAAGAAGAAGAAGAAGAAGAAGAAGAAGAAGAAGAAGAAGAAGAAGAAGAAGAAGAAGAAGAAGAAGAAGAAGAAGAAGAAGAAGAAGAAGAAGAAGAAGAAGAAGAAGAAGAAGAAGAAGAAGAAGAAGAAGAAGAAGAAGAAGAAGAAGAAGAAGAAGAAGAAGAAGAAGAAGAAGAAGAAGAAGAAGAAGAAGAAGAAGAAGAAGAAGAAGAAGAAGAAGAAGAAGAAGAAGAAGAAGAAGAAGAAGAAGAAGAAGAAGAAGAAGAAGAAGAAGAAGAAGAAGAAGAAGAAGAAGAAGAAGAAGAAGAAGAAGAAGAAGAAGAAGAAGAAGAAGAAGAAGAAGAAGAAGAAGAAGAAGAAGAAGAAGAAGAAGAAGAAGAAGAAGAAGAAGAAGAAGAAGAAGAAGAAGAAGAAGAAGAAGAAGAAGAAGAAGAAGAAGAAGAAGAAGAAGAAGAAGAAGAAGAAGAAGAAGAAGAAGAAGAAGAAGAAGAAGAAGAAGAAGAAGAAGAAGAAGAAGAAGAAGAAGAAGAAGAAGAAGAAGAAGAAGAAGAAGAAGAAGAAGAAGAAGAAGAAGAAGAAGAAGAAGAAGAAGAAGAAGAAGAAGAAGAAGAAGAAGAAGAAGAAGAAGAAGAAGAAGAAGAAGAAGAAGAAGAAGAAGAAGAAGAAGAAGAAGAAGAAGAAGAAGAAGAAGAAGAAGAAGAAGAAGAAGAAGAAGAAGAAGAAGAAGAAGAAGAAGAAGAAGAAGAAGAAGAAGAAGAAGAAGAAGAAGAAGAAGAAGAAGAAGAAGAAGAAGAAGAAGAAGAAGAAGAAGAAGAAGAAGAAGAAGAAGAAGAAGAAGAAGAAGAAGAAGAAGAAGAAGAAGAAGAAGAAGAAGAAGAAGAAGAAGAAGAAGAAGAAGAAGAAGAAGAAGAAGAAGAAGAAGAAGAAGAAGAAGAAGAAGAAGTTGATGTCGTCGATGTCTTCAACTTCTACTTCGTCAATGATGGAGTTGGCTAGTAGTGTTGATGATACGGATTACAACGGGGATGATCTTCTGATTATGATCATCACCATTTCTGGGATTTCTATATATTTAGGAAAATCTTCCTAAATTTCATAATGAAATCATAAACATCGTGAAATACTTCCTAAATCTAAAGAAATGAGTTTTTGAATCTTTTAATTTATGTTTTGCCATAATGTATCACATATTACTCCACTTGGTGAGTGATATTTGATTTTATTTTGTGCACATCCTGATATTTTATCTATATATAGAAGATTAATAATTTGATTTTGTGTCTTCTTAAATATTTTATGATAGCTATCCTGAAGTTTAAGGTTTTCTTCCTAAATATTATTGAATCCTTCCTAAATTTAAACCAATGTGTTTATAAATATGTCTTCACTGTTTTGTCTCAATATGTGAAAGATTACTCTATTAGTGAGGGGGGTAATGATATCATTTACCAAAACCTAGACTTTCTATGAAGGTCATCCTTAGTTCCAAATTTTTTATGAAGTTCATCCTTAAGTTTAAGGACATTTTCCTAAATTTCGTTGAATCCTTCCTAAATTTCGTGGAAAATACTGGATGTTGGATGCTGGTTTTTCAAGTTGCAAGAACAACATAAAAGATTCTAAAAAATACAGAGAACTTAAACAAGAAAGAAAAACAGAGTAAAGATTCTTGTTAAGAGCACTTAAAAGAAATTTAATGCTATGAACATAAGAGGTACTACATAACAATAAATTAAAGGATTACACTAGTAAAACTAAACCTAAGCATGGTGATGAGATTTTCAAAGTCTCCAGCATGGTGGTGACTCCAGTTTTCTGTTTTCGTTAACATGCATTGGGATGAAGAATGTTGATCATTTTCAATCAAGAGTTGAAACCGAAGACACAAGCCAAAAATCAAACTTCCAACACCCAACAGACACAAGCCTCCATAAGCACAAATGCATGAAATCATCATTGGATCTAATTTAAAGACAAAAAAATGATACACACCCAAACCTAAATCTCTAAATACAATCATAGATTCATAACTCAAACATCATTATACTTCCACCATTATCTTTGGTTATGTCTTCTTCTACCTCTTCTCTATATTATTATACTTCCACCATGTGACATGGTTCATGTCTATCAGTCACCTCCTCTGCCGTCTCTGCACCAACACCACCACCACTACCGTAGTCCTATTGTGATCTTGGTTCTCCATCAACGAATCCACAATAAAGATACGGAGACGAACACTAGTAACAATCACGATTCAGAGAAGAATCGAAACCCTATTCAAAATCCAGCCAATGATCCTTCTCAATTCCAAATTCCTCACAATCATATCCCTCTGATTCCCTAGCCACCGATCCGGCAGCATACCATGACCTCATCAGACGAAGGAGCTGCAGCTTTCGATCTGAATTGAACCTTCGATCCTCTTCACGCAATACGACGGAATCCTTCGGCTCCTCCTTTAAAACGTGATTCCAACGCGCCACAGCTTTCGAATTTCACCTCCACACTCGTCGGCCAAAAAAGCTTAACCTTCATAACAGAATCATGTATAATTAGATTTATAATAAAAAATATTATTTAATAAGTGTGCTAAATTTGGAAAATATAAAAGTGTGTGTTAAGTTTGGAAGAAAAACTTAAATTTGTGCTATTTTTGAGAATTGCCCAAAAAAAAATGAAAGTAGTTGTGGAACTTTAAAAAATAAAAAAATTATAAAGCTTTACCAAATAAAATGTTTTAAAGATTTTTAAATACTTTTAAAGCCTTAAAAGCCTTCACTAATGGGAGCCATAATCTATTTTATATGGGTTCGGTATTAAATTAGAGGATTCATAAAAAGTCTAAAATAGTCTCTAGCTCATGGGATCCATTATTATCCTATGTAATTAGGGTTCTTAGCAACTGAGGATTCATATATAAACAACGGGGTCAATCAATCAAAGAGTAATTAATAAAGCTTGGTGTTTTTCAGTTAATCTTTCTCCTTTAAATTTCTTTGCACAATATATAAAGCTCTTTATGAACTATTTAATTTTCAATTTTATATCGCTCTCTTAATAAGTTCACTTAATCACTTGAGCATGATGGGCTTACTCGATATAAGGCCATACGAAAATGAATACTTAGCACAAAATTAGACAGGTTTAGGGAATTACTGTCACTTTCCGAACCTTAAATAGTAGACCTAAGACCATGTGCATTAGAAACCCATCTAAGTTGTTCAAAAATAAAATAATCATATAGTTAATATTAAACTAATCAAATCAACCCACTAAACTTTAAACAAAAACATCATTCACTAGAAAACCCCTATTAAGGTTGATCAATCATTAAAATAATAATTTCTAAACAATTGTTTACTCTCTCTGTATCAGAATACTTGATGTTCTAGAATTTTTTCTTGTATCACAAAGGATGATTTTCTGTATACTTTTATCAATTAATACTAAGAAATTACAAATTTCAAAAATCATTAAATGAGAATTTAAAAATTTGATGAAATACTATTAGTTAATAATTATAAAAATATGTTATTATAAATGAAGAATACATTTATTGCTAAACATTAAATGTTTTTCTTAATTCATGTAAAAATTCTA
>NC_025699.1:10619802-10629647 GCF_000633955.1 Camelina sativa | reverse complement strand
TACTCCCTCTGTATCAGAATACTTGATGTTCTAGAATTTTTTCTTGTATCACAAAGGATGATTTTCTGTATACTTTTATCAATTAATACTAAGAAATTACAAATTTCAAGAATCATTAAATGAGAATTTAAAAATTTGATGAAATACTATTAGTTAATAATTATAAAAATATGTTATTATAAATGAAGAATACATTTATTGCTAAACATTAAATGTTTTTCTTAATTCATGTAAAAATTCTAAAACATCAAGTATTATGATACAGAGGGAGTATTAATTATCAAATTTTAATAACCTCAGATGACAAAACAATTATTTAAATTACTTATATTACATTAAAAAGAAAATAAAATATTTTACATAATTCAGAAATATTAAACAGATTTTACAAAACTTAAAAAAAATACGAACATTAATTGTAATAGAAAAAACATGGCAGGAGAAAATAAATGAACTCGGTTTTATTGTTGGGTTGCACCAAAATTTTGTTTGATATGCTCAATCAAATCTTTTTTTAAACGTTCAATTATATTATTGAGATTTATTGGCCTATTTGTAGAAAACGATAAATCCACATGAGAAGTTCTGCTCGGAACAAATCTAGAACAGACTTGAGGTATTTCGGTAAAAAAATAAGAAAATCATTTATACTCATTTGGACATTGAGTTTCTTGCTTGATGAGTCTAGAACAAGTTGTCACTAGTTTTGAGTATTTTTCACATGCGAAACTTACAACCATATCATAAACAAAATACAAGAAAAAAAAAACAGTGTTTTCTTTAGCTTATGATCTGAATATTGTTCCCATTGTGATGATCTACAGCATTTGTCGCCTCAGTCACAGGCACCTTCTTCGCAAGAGACCTGGGGATGTCAAGATCATCTGAAACAAGTTCTACAGCATCGACGAGAGAGTCATACACATCTTGAGGACAATTATCAGGACTTGGCTTATCATGCAGATACATAGCATCCAATGTGAAGAGCTTCTGGTTTAAGGGTCAACCATGTGTTGGTCTCATTGATGACCTGCAGTATATGAGAATCTGCAGAAGAACATAATAGCCAGTAAAATAGGTGTTTATTTCGGCTAGAGGAAGATTGCATTTGCAAAACATAAAACTTACCACCCTGAAAATTCGATTTTGTGCTCTAGAAATTTTGGCTTCCTGAGCCGCAGCACGGAAGAGAAGTGTGAGATCCGCTCGACTAGAGGTTTTATTAGCTGACAATCCTCTTAAGGAAGCAACAGCAGATTCAGCATTGTTGGTGAAATCCTTTTTCAGCTGAAACATAAAAGACCTCAAACGTTCAAAACAAATGAAAACGGACAGCAGAACAACATTCACTAGGATGCCTAGTCAGAACCTCTGTGGCGTCCCGGAATACTTTGCTACTGGTTGGCTTCCTGCTCTCTTCTAAAGCAGCTTCTAACTCGCTTCGTTTCAACTATCAAGTGATGAAAAAGCAGATCAAGTTCAGTTTTCAGATTCCAAAAGTCAAAGTAGACACTAGACAGGCACACAGCTAGAGAATAGCAAATATTTGTGTGCAAAACCCACTCAGCAGTATGAAACACAATATACCCTGTAGAGATAGCTGCAGATCTCTTGATTTTTCACGCTCTTTGGCAAGCTCCATAGCCTGAACAGCTGCCAGCGATTTGGTTCTATCTTCTAACATATCTTCAAGGTCCTAAAAAAGCATCCAGATTACCGCTTAGAATTTGGTATCTACCAAACAAAAGAGAACATTGCAAAGCAACAAAAGGCAATTGTACTACTGCAGAAAACGGTTTATCGTGTATCAGAAGATGAACCTAAGAAATTCAGCAAATTTATTCAGAAAAACAGAAGTATGTATCGTACAAACCAAACCAATTTCAAGACCACAAAGCTTTAATCTTAATTTAATGGTAAATAAACATTTGTGTTACCTTTTCATTAATATATTAGTCGGAGATGTGAAATTTTTTGGTGGAGATAACAAACCAAACACAGGTCTCAAGCTCTTCTTCTTCGCTTCCTCTTCTCTCTGTCGCTTTCATCCGAACTAGAAGAAGAGGATGATTCTGACTCAGATTCAGAGTCGGAACCAGAACTGTCAGATCCAGATGATGATCCTGATTCTGATTCCGCAACTTGCTTCTGCTGTTGCATGATCAGGCGTGGCATGTTCTTCAGATACTCTCTCAGGTTCTCTGTGATGCCTCCAAGACCAATGGATGTAAAGAAGTTGATTGCAAACCTCGTGTTCTTTGGATTATCTTTAGGGAAGATAGATTCAAGTGATTCCTGCATCGTTGGATCCTGAAGCCTCTCATTAAGCAGCCTAATCGCCAAGTGTTCTGATAATTCCTGCAATCCCATGCAAAATTGTAACCAAATCAGCACAACAGTCTCAAAAACCAATTTCCACACCCTTCACAAAAATTATCAGCAGAGTCCTAATTGTGAAGCAATACATAGTAAAGTTATCAGCAGAGTCCAAATGCGTCTGGTAACTCTATTAGTATAGCCCTCTTTAGAATCAGCCCTTTTGCGTCCATGTTTTCAGCTGGAATCATCACATTCCACGGTAACTGGTCCTTGAGAAACATTGTCCAACCTTACAAAACCAAAACCAAAAAATTGTCAAAACAGCTATGTAAAGGAACATGCATATACCTACCATAATTGATCCAGAGACTAGATATACACTTAAACTATCATCACACATCAATTCCAACAGTGTATGAATCAAAACTATGTATAAATCAATCAGAGCTACTAATATAGCTAATTTAACTTTTAACAGACACTGATGATTGATTCAAATAACCCTAATTTAACAAACAACAAATAATCCTAATTTTCTAAATTCCCAACAAATCTATCGAATTGAATTCATATAGAGTGTGGGAGTGATTTAAGTACCGGGAGGATTATAGAGAGCAGAACAGTCGACGGAGATTGTTGTTCCGGGCTGTTCGACGGTGCTACTCTCTGAGGACGGTGGCTCCGGGGAAGAGGATACTGAGGAGAACGGTGAACTAGTGGGTTTGGAGACCAAGATCTCACGTGTTTAAGCCGGAAAAGAAAAGAAAAAAATGAAAAAAAAAATGGATTTTATATTTAATCAACACCCAAGCATAATTTGCCACGTACCGTGTCTTCAAGGTTGCTTCCGCTTCTCGTCTGAGCAAAGATTCTCAGCATAATGGGCCTTTTTTTTGGGCCTAGAAATGTTGTGAGCAATCCTATTAGAAATCTCATTCTTCACTCTCATCAAATTAGGGTTTTTTGTTTGGGGTTAAATTTGCTAATATTTGATCACTCTGGATTCCCAACTTCAAGGGTTGATTCTATAGATTAGTTAGTTAAAAATCTTTCTCTGGAGCCAGAGCCAGAGTCAGAGCCAGAATCCAAAAGGCAGAAGACAAACGAACCGGAGATCATCATGGAACCTCCTTTGTTTGAATTGTTGTCTCCTAATAACTGTGGTCACTGGTACATCCTTCATGGAGTCTGCACCGTCTGCAAATCAAGGGTGGACAAAAGTAGCCAAGGCCGAGCATCCGATTACCTTTTCGACGGTTTACAGATAAGCCAAGAAGCTTTAGCGTTAACAAAGCGTCTCACAACGAGATTCTCTTGTAACATGAGGAAGCTTCACCTTGTCCTTGACTTGGACCACACGCTTCTCCACTCCGTTTTGGTTGGATATCTCTCAGAAGCAGAGAAGTATCTTATCAAAGAAGCGGGTTCAACAACAAGGGAAGATCTATTGAAGGTGAATGTCAGAGCCACATACATAACCCTTAGATACTTGACGAAGCTACGGCCTTTTTTTGGCGACTTCTTGAAAGAAGCCAACGAGCTTTTCACAATGTATGTTTACACAAAAGGTACTCGGGGTTACGCTGAAGCCATTTTGAAGCTGATCGATCCGAAGAAACTATATTTTGGGCATAGAGTGATAACAAGAAACGAGAGTCCTGATAAGAAGACACTTGATTTGGTTCTGGCTGATGAACGTGGAGTGGTGATTGTGGATGATACGCGTAAAGTTTGGCCTAATCATAAGCGTAACTTATTGGAGATTAGCAGGTACAAGTATTTTAGATACGAAGGTCAAGAGTCAAAGCCTCATTCTGAGGAGAAGACGGACGAGAGTGGAAGTAGCGGTGGATTGGCTGATGTTTTAAGCTTACTCAAGGAAGTTCACAGTAGATTCTTTAGGGTCGAGGAAGAGTTGGAGTCAATGGACGTTAGGTTGCTGCTACAAGAAATAGAATTTGATCGTATTGACGATGTATCTGTAGAATGATCTCTTTATGTTTGTTGAATCAATCTTTCGCTAGCTCTTCTTAGTAAATTCACTTCTCTGTTTCTTCCGTTCTATGCGGCAGGATTCGGATATGCTTTTAGTTTCGGTTTCACTTCGATTTCGTTAATGTTCCTTGCAAAACTGGTCTCTGTAGTTCGTGCTTGTACACTAACTCAGGTTTGGCATTACATGATTAATATCCTTAACTGTGCGGTTTTGTGACAAAAACAGAACGTGTTATGCTTGAGCGTTGAATAGTTTAGAAAGTGAACAAGCTACTTACGATTTCTCCCCCTCATTCAAACGTGTAACTTGAAGCAACAGCAAGTAGCTGACGACCATATCGAGTGTAACTTAGATACTTGTTGGATACTTTGAGTAATACAAAAGAGAAAAGAAGAGCAGATAACAAGAACTGAGACCATCACAAGAACCAAAAGATTCTTCCCATATTTCTAACCTGATGTTGACGAAATGTTGTTGTTACCATCCCAACCTCCAGTTGTAAAGGTGCCATAAAGTAAAAAGATGAGCAGTCAGTAGGGAAACGATGTTCAGATAAAAACGAGACATGAGATTGGTACTACGTTGTTGATGACTTAAGGGGCGTGTATTGAAATTGAGATTTTGGAAAATTTGAAATTTTGATAGATTTTATGAAAGTTGATTTGATTTATGGTAAAATTCTTTCAAATTCCACATAAACCTCTAGGTATATTTAACTAGAGTTGACAACTGCACCACAGCACATTTTCAGAAAATAATGCCCTTAAGATTTATATATTTTTTTGATGTTTAAAGCACCAGCTTCATGAGCTTTAGTCACGGACCAAACCTGCATGAGATTGGTGCAACGTAGTACCAATCAAAATGTTGTCAAAGGCTTAAGCCATACATTAATATGGTGATTACAGTTTTTTTTTTCTTTTCAAGTAAGAAATAAAACTTTATGACTGTTCTGACATTTGCTTTATAACTAGCCGAGAAAAAAATATGGAGCATATAGCAAATGCACTCTTTTGTACATCTTATGCATAAATGATATTACAAAGATACTAGGTTTGAACTCCGCGGGACTATTTTTGTTTTTATTCTTTCTAATACATTTAAATATTTTAATAAATATATGTATATTTATTTTTAAAACAATTTATCATTAATATTAGTTATTTTTTAATTAAATATTTTATAAGTTAAAAGACTTATACCATTAAATAAAAATTAATAAAATGTATGTACTGAAACGGTTGCGGACATGTATATACTTTCGCGGGTTTCATAGGATGGTTAATTATTTTGTGAATTAAAAATTTATAATATAAAAAATAATATAATATTTTTAGTGTTAGTTAAAACCCGTAATGTCAGGTTAGTTCTGGAACAGATTTAATGAATTTAACCCGCAAAAAATTATCCTATAAAACCCAAAGAAATATATAGTCTGCACCCATATGTCCTGCTTGAGTTGACAGGATAGGTGAACATTTTACTAACTCAAATCTTCTTGTTTTAATGGTGAAAACGTGATAATAAGTGTTAACCTGCCATGTCAGGTCTCACCCGCAACAGATTTAATGACTTTAACCCGCAAAAACATTATTTTTACAAAATCAACGTTAAAATTATAGAGTTAACATGATGTGTGGACATTTTACTAAATTACCGTAGTTCTTCGATTTTTGTTTTAAATGGTTAAAATGTGTTGATATGTGTAAACTCATGAGACAATATTTGTATTTACATATAATAGTGTTATATTGTAAATGTTTTTAAAATATTTATAGTGTTTTCTTAACAAAAATCATATTAATTAGAATGTCCCTAATTCCAATTGGTTTAGTACAACAATTTTAATCTCGTATTCATTTTTCTAGATAAATATTGCTTTTGTATTAAAAGTTAAATTTCCATTATCAGTTAATTTATATATATACTTTTGTAACAAACTATTTCTATTTAGTTGTAAATAAGTTTAGAAAAACGCTATAGACATTTGGTTAGTGGATTAGTTAACACTTCTCATCAGAATTTTATATCTCTTTATCATTTATTTTTAGTACTAAAAGTCTAAAACTATCGGCGGCATCACTGTTTTTGAAAACAAATATATGAAAGTGGTAAAAAAACCAATAAATGAAAGATTCAAGAAAAAAATACTTTCCTCATGAATTTTGGGATCTGGAAGTCGATAAAATCTGTTTATTTTTGCTCGGCCTTTTTGTTCATTTCAGCGGAGCCAAAAATCAGAAGTCCGGGTTTCTTTAAAAAACACGCGGATCCTCGCTGAAACGGGTCGGGTAATGTCGATTGCTGATTTTTAACAAAATTACCCCTTCCATTTTTTAAAAACACTCTCCTTTACAACTAATTGAGTGGCAATCTAGGAAAGTTTTGGCAATTTTCGAATTTGTACTTCTCTTTTATATATATATTTTTTTTTCAACTTCTCTTTTATATTTATACAAGGATTTACCCCGTGATACACCACGAGTACATTTCTTTTATTTTTTATTTTTTATAAATCAATAACCCTGTGCATTATGAAGAAATTAATTCAAATATTTATAAAAATAGATCAAAATTTAAGTTATATTTATGTGTTGGTTTTGTTTAGTGTAAGATTATATAATTATATTTGACTGTTAATTATAGGATTTAACCCACAGTTTACCGCAAAATAATTTGTTCTCTACATTATCATAAATTACTCAATTTAATATATCTAATATTGATAATGTTAGCAAAATAATGAAATGATAAAAATTTTGGTTTTGGCTCATAATGGTAATGGTAATAACATATACTATTTCTGGTTTTTTTAGTTATCATTCTAGAATAAAAATTTTATTTTTCAATATTTTTTGTTTTAGATTTTCAATGCATATGTTTGGTAAAAATATTAATTTTATCCCAACTATTTTAATGCTTTGACCAATAAAAAAATAGAAAACTTTATTAAAGAAAGAGTAAAATATAAATTATATTTTTTTCTTAATCTGTGTGAAAAAACTTAAACAACAAGTAATTTAAAACAGAGAGAGTATTTAGCATGTTAGTCAATCTAACAAATTAGCCGTATTTGGTTAAAACAAGCAGAAAAGGTATACTGTATGTTGATTCATTGCATTTCACTCGGTATCATACAAAAAGTGTCTTTTATTTGATTTATATTTTTGTTTGTACGTAGCTAAGGTCTTGCTCATGATATGAATATCCAAGTAAGCATTGTGTCTTTAGAAATTTACAATTTGATAAAAATGATCTTGGTTAAGAAGCATATAATATCTACCTTTAAAAGCGTCTTTGGATTTTTGTTTGATTCTTAAAAATAAAATAATTTGATGAAAATAAATTAAGAGAATATTGCATTAATTCTCAGAAAACATTTTCTCATGACATTGTATTTATTGATTTAAATGAGTTATATTATGAACTGAAAGTTTTGCATATGATTTTATTTATTGTGCCAATGACACCTAGTGAAGTGATTGAATTTGTTAAAAATATAGGATGTTAAACTAAATGTTTACATTGATTATCCACTTCTTCTAACTACACCTATCATTATAACATTAGTTCAGATCTCAAAGTGAATTGCAGTTTTGTTACATGTCAAACTCTATTGAAAATTTTCAGATTTTATATAATAAGGTTAACAAAAAAAAGGTTAACAAATTTTTTATTTCCGGGAGGATAAATGTTTTTTATTGAAGAAATATAGTAATAAAAATAATTTCAGTAGAATTAAGTTAATGATTTAATATATTTAAATTTTTAATAAAATGGTGTAATTAGCTTTTATTTATTTTCTTGAATAGATTAAGTGGAGGTTACTGGTTTGAGATTTGAATAGAATTTTCAAGACTTTAAATGTTATGTAGAATTTGTTGTTATTGGATCAAAATTTTGTTAAAGTCCGTTAAAGTTTAGTGTTATTAGTTTGTGATTTGCAAAAAGTCATTTAAAATATTAACAAATTTAGGTTATTGGATTCAGACTTTTATAAAATCAATAAAAGTTTTGTGTTGTTCAATTAAAACAAAAAGAATTTAGGATTGTTCATGAATTCAATTATTATGTTATTGGTTAATGATTTTAGACACTTTTTTACAAAATAAAGTCATATAAAGTATCACAAAAATACATAGATTGTTTGCAGCACTTTACAAGATTTTAGAATACTAATCAACAAAACTATAAAATACTCTCTAGCAATCCTTAAAAATCTTTCACTTATTTACTTTTGATGATTTTGTTGAACTCTTCAAAAATATATATAAACTAGGTAACAACCCGCACATAGTGCGGTATAAAATAATTATTAAATGTTTTTACTGTAATTTTTATCTACCAAATCTATTATATTTATCGGTAACTGAAAAATCTAAAATTTGATTGTGTAGTATATATCTATAAAAAAATATTTGTATAATAATTATAATTTAACCCTTGAGAATTATTATAATATCAATCTTATATTATTATATCATATGAACAAAGAGTTCTTAAAATTTATTTTAAAGATTTTATGAAAATATAATTAAAAGATATAATTAAATTAGAAAGAAAATATAAAAACTTAATTTTTGGAAAAATACAATAGTAAATAAATGTAAATATTATTAAAAGTTGATGACAAATAAAAGAAATAATGTCCAAGAGCTCTGTAATGCTGACACCTCAACTTTTTTGCTTAAAATGTTCCTCTATTAATATATAGGGGATTAGAATCAAATAACACCCCCGAAACCTCAAATTCAACTCCCCTTTTACTTCTTTAGTCCTGAAATTAGGATTTTATGTACAAATGATTTCTTTTGTATCTTTATTGATTGTTTCCGGCTAAGGCCAGAAAGGTAATATAATCTATCAATAAAAATTTATATGGGTTCGGTATTAAATTAGAGGATCCATAAAAAGTCTAAAACAGTCTCTCATGAGAAGTCCATTATCCCATCTAATTAGGGTTTGCAAAATGAGATTCATATATATAGTCATGTAATGTAAAAAACGAGGTCAATCAATCAAAGATTAATTAATCAAGCTTGGTGTTTTAAAATTAATTAATCAAACCCTACTAATTTCTTTGCGCAATAAAGCTCATTATGAGCTATTTAATTTCAATTATATCTCTCTTAATAAGTTCACTTGCATGAATCTATCTTTCTTTTTAATTTAAGTTTATATAAAATGTGAATGATGAGAACAATTTAAGTGTATAACATCCTCATTACAAAAATGTCATTATGGGATTTGCTAAACTATCGCTCCACAAATGGACTATCGACTTGACCTATAGTAAAACGAATATCTAGTACAAAATCATACATATTTAGGGGGGTGTATTGAAATAATTATTTTGGAGGATTTGATGGGATTTAGAAAATTTGAAATTTTGATAGATTTTAGGGAAGTTGATATGATTTATAGTAAAATTCTTTGAAATCCCACCTAAAACCATGAGATTTGGATTTGTGTATTTTTAACTAAACAAATCCTCTCAAATCCTCCAAAATCCCTACAACTTATTAAAATC